>NW_017971567.1:0-80097 GCF_001883845.1 Diplodia corticola | reverse complement strand
CCCAAAAAAAAAAAGAGAGAGAATCCCTAGATCAACCGCGTCGAGCACGATTCAAAGTGGCTACTTGCATGAGCTGAAGGGCTCGTTAGTGGGGACACATCGCACTGCCCCAAAATGTAAGCATATGCATAAGCTGAAGCTCCGGAATGGGGTGAAGTGTTTTCGAAAAAGTGTTTACATTGGTAGCAGGCTTGCAGCTTCCTTGTTCGTGCTACGTACTCTAGATTAGCTGTGATACAATGCGAACTTCTAGTTTATCCGAATTTGACGAGATGCATGAGCTGAAAGGCTCGTTAGTGGGGACACATCGTACTCCCGCATAATGTAAGCACTTTATCAGCGACATGCATAAGCTGAAGCTCCATAACGGGATGAAGTGTTTTCGAAAAAGTATTTACATTGATAGCAGGCTTGCAGATTTCGGGTCCATAATACGTATTCCAATATTGTGGCGTTTCTTAGATGAGCGCAGAAAGGGAATGCCGAGCATAACATGTTAAAGCATTGGTGGCTTTCTTGCCTGACACCGCAGGAGCTGAACTGCCCCCACTTCTGTGCGACTTGCAATATGCCGTGTTGAGAAATTCAGTACTTCTTCCCTGTCGACATCATCCTTCTAGCCAATTTCAGCTCAACAATCCGTCCTCACCCGATTGCCGCCCAAAGCACCGGAAACTATCTCGGCTGTGCTGTCTGATAAGCGCTCGCCCACCCAAATCGTCCTATTTATGCCTATATCGGAAAGCTGAACCTCAACTGTCACCACTACATCGACGCGAGAAGAGCCAGTATATTCTCGCATCTTTCTTGATAATTTTTGGACAGACTCCATCCTCTCAGATGGCAGCCAAACGCACTCCTATCCCACGCGTCACCTCCCAGCCTCCTTCCGTAGATTTCATCCAGAACCATCTGCCGTTCTATCACAAAGCGTTCGAGAACCAGAACTGTCGATACGATCCTGTATCGCAGCGCTTCATACCCATCCCTGAGGCAGTCAAGATGACTGGCAGCCACCCGCTGCCAGGAAGCAGTGGTGGGAAGGGTCTGCAGTCCCCATCAGTTCGGCGGCCTACGCCTGCCGTAGCCGCAATGGGGTTTTGGGACAAGATTCTGCCGGAATCTATGACGAGGTTAGCACACGAGAAGAAAGTGGAACCAAAAGAGGTGCAGAAAAGAAAGTTAAGTCTTCGAGGAAAAGGGAGTTGGAACGAAGTCTATCTACTGCTTCAAATCGCACGGGAGCATTATGACGCCACTAAGGGAGGGTTCTGGGGCAAGTGTCAAAAAGGGACCTGTAGAGCCTATCGGGGAGCTTCTAAGCATACTGGTGTAGCACGTCAGGCGTGGAAGTTGGTCCCGGACCACGTTGTTGTATCTCCTGTGAAAGCTGCGGTAGAGGTACTTCTCGATGTAAGTCAGTTCCACATCCTCCTTTCATTTAGATGAATGGAACCATATGGCAGTTTTCTAATTTTGAAAGGCCGTTGAAGTAGCAGCAGATGCACGAGGTAAAATTACGTCCACTTTCGACGACGGAAGTCTGGAAAAAACGTTCGAAGACATTGAGATCTTCCTTACAACCTTCCAGGGGGACCAAAACATCGTGGAGGCATCTATCAAGCTGATTACCGTCACGCTGAGCGCAGTGGAAGACGCAATGGACTTCTTCCTGTCTCATAAAGGTGAGAGTTCTTTGGGTGATATGCTCCAATCTGGCTCGAGTTGACAGTACAAAACGCCAGTCAAGAGGATCTTCGATTCGCTAGTTCAGGCGAAGAACTACCAGAAACCTCTCCTCGAGGGTATCGGTGAGATACAGAAAAAGAGCAACGATTTGATTCGGGAAGCCGAAAGATCTGAGCTGGTCGGAAGTCGTGATGCAATGGAAAGAATTATCCAAAGTACCCGCTCCCAACAAATGTCAGAAACAGAACCATCTCAGCCTAACACGTAGCAGGTATGAGACAAGTTGTATACCTCGAATTTCAGCAGGGAGAAAAACTGGAGTATATGTCGGATCAAGTCGACGCCGTTGGACTGGGGATGACCCAGATGCGATCCGCGCTGGGGAGTTTTGAAGCTGATCTTATGGGTAAGGTGAACGCGCTTCTCATGGATGGTGCAAAATCAAGGGAAACATATACCAAAAAGATTGGTGAGTTGAACATACCCAGACTTGGTTTGTCCAGAAACGACAGCTTAACGAAACCGACAGAGGCTTTGGAATCCAAGATCGAAGCTTTGCAACTCGAACAACACAATACAGATGCGCGCACAAAGCCATCAAATCATTCGTCACAAGATGAATCCCTCGGGCCGAATCATCACCCTCCGCAGCAATGGCCTCCTACTGCCCTGCCGGCTCCGTGGGCCTGGGGTTACTACTACCCTCCTACACTATTCGTACCACCTCCACGGTATCCTTTTCCCATTACTCAACCTCAGCAAACAGACCACACACCCACAATCGACACGCTCGTCCTGCGCCGGCTGCTCGATATCCCCGACCTCGACTCCCCCGACATCGATTCCATCCTAGAGTCAAGCGATGCCATCCCTCTCGCGTATCGCAGTCGCGCCAAGCAAATCATTGGCACGACTGAGTTCCGTGACTGGGCCACATCAGCGAAGTCACGCCTGCTGTTTGTACAGGGCGATCCCATGCATGACATGTCGCAGTCACCCAGTGCATTGTCGCTGGTCTGCACAACGCTCACGAAAGGGTTGCGTGCACGCGAACAATTCGTCTCTTTGGCATTCTTCTGCGGCCATCACACGGAGCCTGACGAACACCCAGGAGGAGGAGCCATGATTCGGAGCCTGATTGCACAACTTCTGCAACAGTACTTCCCTGCGTTCAGCTTCCCAACGGGTGACGTGGATGTGGAGGCTATCAAAGAGGGGGACATTGAAGCTCTGTGTGGGCTGTTTGGTTGCCTGGTCAGACGCCTTCCGGCACGGATGATCCTCGTGTGTGTTCTTGATGGGGTGGGATGTTATGAGAACGATGAGCACGAGCATGATCTCCTTCAGGTTGTGAAGTTCTTGGTGGGTCTTCGGAAAGATGACTCTGTGGCCCCCGCTATCAAGATACTTGTCACGAGTGAGATACAGAGCGACAAGGTGCACGAACTTCTTGAGGACGAGAAGAGCGACGAGGATGAGATTGATCTGCTAGTAGAAGGGCTTGATCCAATTGGGCATGGTATGGACCTGTTGGATACTGAGGATGCTTCGGGAATGCAGTAGCATGTTGAGAAGTGAGTTTGTCTCACGCATCAACACTTACGTTTTGGAGGTGCTCGATTATAGTGTTCTCTTTCAATCTTATGCGCACTTTTCGGGGTCGAAGGAGATGCCGTTCTCGATGCCCCATTCGAGGGCTGCTTTGAGACTCGTTGCTAATTTTGCTGTTGCCCTCTCTCTAGTGTGCACCCGGTTCTGAGAAAGGCGGCATCGTCTGCGTAGCCAGGTAATGTAGGTGTAGGATGCCAGCGAGTTCCCCGAGTTTACTTACCATTTTCCATATAAATTTAAGGTGAACGACGGAGGAAAAGTGGCTTTCCTGGAGGGGGGTCAAATTTATGGCCACCAATATAATTCCTTAACCGCGAAATCTCCTTAAGCATTGATATCATCACTAACAACGATCTCATCTCCCTCTCTGTCACCTTCGGAATCTCCAACACCATCATCCTCCACAAACTCCCAGCACAGAAACTTCCAATTCAACTCGGTCGGTCGCCAGAACAAGCCGTGACCCAGGCCCCGCTCGTCCGCCGTCAGGCCACCAGAGCGCGGCATGCGGCGGGCGAAGACGACCCTGTTGAAGCGCGAGTGCAAAATGGCCATGGAGCACATGACGCACGGCTCATGCGTGAGGTAAATCTCCAAGTCAACGCAGAGGTATCCGCTCGGCGCGAGATTGTCGTCGCGGTCGAACAGCGCGCGCTCGACGGCGGTGCGCGGCCGCACCGCAAAGACCGACTCGACGGGATCGCAGCAGGCGCGCGAAGGCTTCTCCTTCTTCTTCTTCTCCTCCTCCTCCTCCTCCTCCTCCTCCTCAGCGTCGTCGCCCCGTCGCCCACCCGCCCCTCCACCGCTTCCCTCGTCGTCATCCTTGCCCGCGGCCTCCGCCTCCGCCTCCGCCTCCTCCAACCTCACCCTCTTCATCGCCACCATCCCAATCGCCCGCATAACCGCATGCGCCATGACATTCCCACCCCCACCCTCACCCCCACACCCCCTCCCATCCCCCGCCACCACAACCACCCTCTCCCCCTCAACCTGCCTCCCATTCCCATCCAACCTCCTCTCCACCACCACCGCCCCAACCCCCGCCTCCGCCGTCGTCATCCCCGCGCCGACCGCCTCCCGCGCGCCCCTCGCCGCCAAAGCCAGCCACAGCCCCGCGCGCGGCGCGACCTCGCCCGCCGCGCGCGCCACGAATGCCGGGTGCGGCCCGAACGGGTTGGTGTGCTTGTAGGCGACGGGCCAGTAGGTGGTGGACCAGGAGTGGGCCTGCGGGGCGGAGGTGGGGGCGAGGGCGGGGACGGGGAGGGTGTGGATGGTGAGGGGGAAGGGGGAAGGGAGGTCGGTACTGGTGTTGGAAGAGGAGAAGGGCGGGTGCGCGGATAGGAGGGCGGAGAGGGCGGGGAGGGCGATTTGCGTTGTTGGGCTGATGAGGAGGAGGCGCGTTTCGTCGCCGTTGGAAGAGGAGGGGGGGTCGGCGGGTGGGGCGCCGTTGGGTGAGAGGAGGGCGCGGGCTGGCGCGGGGAGGAAGGCCGGCTTGATGACGCGGCGGAGGTGTTGGATGTCGGTGGTGGCGGTGGTGTCGGCGGGCAGGGCGCTGCGGAGGATGCTGAGGACGGCGTTGGCGGAGCGGGCGGGGAGCTCGACGACGTAGACGTTGACTGTGGTTGCGGGTTAGCGGGGATCGCAGGCAGGCGCGATGGTGCGGGATGACGGACTCAGTTCATTGCTCGCGCGGATTTCGCCTTTGGTCTTCAGCGGCACCAGGTGGCCTTTGAGAGGGGTGATGCCGAGGCCCTCGACGACATGGTCGTGGGGGTGGCCGGCGGCGCTTTGCTTCGTGGTCATGACATGTTGTTGGAGGAGAGAGGTTGGTGGTGAGTTCAGCCCTACAGCAAAATTTCGGCCGGTCCGTCTCCGCGTTTTTTTCGCCGGGATCATCTGCCTTGGCCGACACGCGACTCGACCGCCCGACGACCTCCATCCGCTCAATCTTCATCGTCATCGCGCTTGTCGTTGCAATGGCCCCATCTTTCACTGTAGTAAGCAATGGTTGATGCATCGAATCCCTGTCTCTGCAACTGCCCGTAGCCAGCACTCAAAATTCCTTTCCGGCAGTGCTTACACCACATCCGACCGGCATGCTTCACTGTTCAATTGCCGAAAGCATTGCAGCGCATATCCCCTCCCTTGTTGTAGCCGCACCTTGCCTCTAATGGGCATTGATTTGCAACGAGTCAGTCACTTCCCCGGCTGATCTAGCTCTTTGGCGGGGTAAAACACCTGGGGAACCCACTACGCAGCCGACGACCCCTGTCAGAGCTGGCACTGTGGGGTAAATCGGCCTCTGTCATCACTTATAAATTATTCAACTTCCCGACCTCTGGTCTCTTGGCGCTCCATTTAATTCGCACAAAGTCGGCCGACTCTCCAAGCATTGCTTTCGGAAACCCGTTTCGATTCTGCCTTGGTCTTCTTCGCTCGACCAGACAGTTTACATCTACCCCTCATGGAAACAGCAGAGAAAACGGATGCTGTGCACATCGAGTCCCTGAACAACCAAACAGAAAACTCACCTGACCGTCATGAACTACACACAAAGACTATCCAAGAGGAGGCTGCTGAACCGGCATCCCCTCTGCAATTGGGATGGCGGACCTGGCTGGTCGTGTTGCTCTCGTCATTCACGTAAGCACGGCCTGCAAGAGACCGTGACCATTTATTGACAATCATTAGAATCATGGCCCAAGTGTACACTACTGTGGCTGCCGCATCTGTCGTCTCCTTTATAGCCATGGATTTTGAGGGTTCTGCTCTGTCTGGCTGGATAATTCAGGTAACTATCTGACCCATCTTCTCCGCATGTGACATACCTGTATCGGTTGGCTCGATGTGAATCTCGAGCTTACCAACTGGATACTCGAAAGATATGTGAACTAGATACTGACTGTCTACTGCCAGGGTCCCCTCCTCATGCAAGCGGCCCTGTCTCCCATCGTCGGCCGCCTATCAGACATCTTGGATCGCAAATACCTCGCTTCCATCCCCCCACTCATAGCCTTTGTCGGTGCCGTCATCTGCGCCAAGGCCACATCCATGAACATGTTGATTGGTGGCAGCATTCTGGTTGGAGTCACACTGTCGACCATAGCCATCGTCCAGTCTATTCCTTCTGAGATTCTCCCGTTAAAATACCGCACCGTATCAAACGGAATCTCTTTCTTAGGAGGCGCATCTGCGGGAATGTGAGTCGATCGTCCTTGCTCGTTCTCACACGCCCCGCGGGCTCTACCATAACAATATATGTAGAACCACACTCTAACTTTCCCTGAAATCCACCAGCATCGGCCAACTCAGCGCAGGAGCCTACACCAACATGAGCCCCAGCGGCTGGCGCTACATATTCTGGACCCAAGCCGCCTTCCACCTGACCTCCGCCCTCGGCTTCCTCCTCTTCTACTGGCCGCCCCGGCACACCGACTTCCCCCGCATGAAGCTGACCGAATACATCTGGGCCTGCGACCCCATCGGCTCCGTCCTCTTCATCGGCAGCTCCACCACCATCCTCCTCGCCCTCGACTGGGCCGCAGGCACCTACCCGTGGTCATCCGCCCACGTCATCGGGCCGCTCGTCACCGGCTGCGTCCTCCTCATCGCCTTCTGCCTCTACGGTACGCCTCCTCCCTCCCCACCTCTCCCTCCCTCTAACACACAACCACACAGAACTGTTCGCCCGCCCGGACGGCCTCCTCGCCCACGCCTTCTTCCGCTCCGGCCGCAACTTCCCGCTCGCCCTCCTCGCCTTCACCATCGAAGGCTACATCTTCTACTCTGCCGTCACGTCGCTAACCCCCCAACTCATCCTCCGCCTCGGCTACGCCACCACCCCCATGCGCATCGCCGTGCGGCACCAGCTCTTCTACCTCGTGCCCGTCTTCGCCGCCAGCGTGCCCATCACCTGGTACGCCACCGCGCGGCGGGACCTGCGCACGCCGCTGGTCGGCTGTTTCGCAATCTTCCTCGGCGTCGCGGGGGCGTACGCGGGCGTGACGCCCGGATGGGGCGATGGGGTGCAGCAGGGACTGAACGTGTTGTGTGCGGTGGGGCAGGCGGGACCGCTGACGCTGCTGGTGGCGGCGGTGCAGTTCGCGGCGCCGCATCGGTATTTGTCGACGGCGACGGGGTTGGCGTTTTCGGCGCGGGCGGTGGGGGGCGCGGTGGGGTCGGCGGTGCTGGAGGCGGTTGTGAAGGGGTATGTTGGGGGGAGGTATGGGGGCGCGGTTGCGGGGGCGGCGAGGAGGGCTGGGGTAAGGGATGAGGGGGTGGTGGGGGAGATTGTGGGGGCGATGGCGGGGGGGGAGGGGGCGACGAGTGTGGAGGCGTTGGGGGCGGTGGTGGGCGAGGGGGTGGGGGCGGCGCAGTTGGAGGCGGTGGTGGGGGAGGGGAGGTGGGTGTGGGCGAGGGGGTATCGGTTGGCGTGGGCGAGCGTGGTGCCGTTTACGGTGGTGGCGTTGGTGTGCGTGGCTTGTCTGAGCGGGGTGGGGGAGCTGATGACGGAGAGGGTGGAGGCGACGGTGGAGAGGGTGCCCAGGGGGGACGAGGAGAAGAGGGTTGATGGAGAGGAGTAAGAAGAGAGTTGAGGTGTTTGTTATTACTTATTGCCGGGTATATCAGCGAGCTAACCTGTTCGCCTCCGAAATTTTCCCTATACCAAGCTCGTGTCATCTACCTCTTACACAATTACACACAGGAGCCATCCGAGGTATCTATGAGCTGCAGCTACACTGCATCGCCCTGTTGTACTTGGGCGGATCCGCGCAGAACCGCTCCTCGTCCTTTTCGTCCAGTCCCCACTTCTCCTCGAACGGGTTCAGAGACATATTCATGACAGTCTTCAAGATGTCGCGCTCCTTTTTGTGCTCGACACGATCGATGAGCTCGTCAAGGACCCAGCCCTTGGGAACGAACTGTAATGACGTCAGACTCATGGGCTGCGCTCGGAGTGGTTGAATGGTGCACATACCTTCGGGTTCACGCTCTTCATGGAGGTGCTGCGCTCCTCATCCTTGCCCTCGCCCCAGTCTTCGAGGACGCGCTGCTGCCAGCTCTCCAGCCACTTGGCGATGCGCTGGCGGGCGGCATCCTCGCCCCCGGCGACGCCGTCGTCGTGGAAGAAGCGGGCGGCGAGCTGCTCGCGCTGCTCGCCCGTGTCTAGATCCGCAGTCCTTACGTCGCTGAGGCGGCGGAAAGACTGGTTGAAGTCAAGCTCGTGGGCTTCCATGAGGTCGAGCCACTCGGAGAAGAGGTCGTCAAAGTCGCTCGGCTTTTGGGTGCGCAGGCCAAGGCGCGCCGTCATCAGGCGCTTGTACTCTTGGATGAAGACGGCCTTGTACTCCTCGCCGGTCTGGTCGATGACGTGCTCGGCGCGCTCGATCAGCTCCTGGGCCCAGTTCTCGCGCACGCCCTGGGTGACGAATTCTTCCTCGTCGCAGCGGGCGCCGGCGCCGAGGAGCTCGCCCAGCGCCTCGCCCAGCCGCACGAGGTTCCACCAGACAATGGTGGGCTGGTTGCGGTAGCTGTAGCGCAGCATGTGGTCGTCGTGGTTGGGCGTGTAGCTCGGGTCAAAGTTGTCCATGAAGGCAAAGGGCCCGTAGTCCATGCTCAGCCCGAGGATGGATGTGTTGTCCGTGTTCAGCACGCCGTTCATGAAGCCGTACGCCTGCCATGCTGCCACCGTCGTCGCGTTGCGCCGCGCTATCTCGCGGTACAGGCGCACGAAACGGTTCTCGGCGTCCTTGCCTTCGCCCTCGATGACGTCTTTGGCTACGCCGCGAGTTACGGTGGTCCGGTCTTCTTCGGGCTTCTGCAGCTTTGCAGGGAGCTTCTCCCAACCGCCATATACGTGCTCGGCGGTGTACTCGGCGAGCTGACGCAAAAGCTTCCGGTCGTTACGCGCACGGAGTAGGTCGAATGTACCCAGCCGGATCCAGCTCTGGGCGAATCGGGCGACGATGGCGCCGGGCTCCATGCGTTCGCGCAGAACCTTGGCGCGAGGGCACAGGACGAGAGACAGGGCGCGGGTGGTCGGGATCTTCAGGGCGTTGAGGTACTCGGAGACGACGAACTCGCGAATGCTTGATCGGAGCACCGCCTTGCCATCGGCGAAGCGCGAGTAGGGCGTCTTGCCGGCGCCCTTGAGCTGCAGCTCGTACCGCACGCCGGTGCTAGGATTCGTCGTCTCGAACAGCGAGATGGCGCGTCCGTCGCCGAGTTGGCCGGCCCACTGCCCGAACTGGAAACCGCCATAGCACTGCGCCCACGGGTAGATGCCTTCGAATGTGTTCTCGTCCCACGATATGATCTCGTTGCCTGCGAGTGCGTGCACGAACTCTTGCTCCTTCTCCGCCTCTGCCGCGAGCGCTAGGTCCCGCATCGCCGCGTCGCTGACGGCGAGCAGCTCTGGCGCCAGCGCCGGCTCCGGCCGTACGTATGTGTATAGCGCGCCTTTCACCATGCGCGGCCCGAGGGTCTCGCGCGGCGCATTGTGCGAGTCTTTGGGCGTCTCGAAGGCCGGGTCGGAGGGGAGATTGGAGGTGAAGACATTCGACTTGGGAAGGTCGCGGAGGCTTTTGAAGGTTTGCGAGTTGCTCGATGCGCCGTTGGCGGCGCTGCTTAGGTGGTTCGCCATTTGCGCGAGTCGCGGGCGTGCTGCTTGAGGGCGGGCGCGGAGCGCGCGGGAGAGCATATACGGCGTGGGAGGGCTTGGTGGCGAAAATGCGGGGGAGTTGAGGATTTCAAGGCGGATGTGTCAAGCAGATAGGGTGCAGCCGGCATGTAGGGATGAAAGGATATAAAGCCGCCATTTGGATGTTTGCCATGATGCTGCGTCATCAGCACGTTCGAGGCGGCGAGCCGACAGGTCGAAGCTACCAATTGGTGCAGCCACTAATCCTGGCTGGGGGATTTCTCAGCGCGGGGAAGTGCATCGGCCCGCAGCTAATGCGAACGTAATTTTTCGACATGCGGTCGGTTTGACGGCCTGGGATTGTCGTAACTGAATTTAGAGCGAACGGCGCGTCTTAAGCTCTCTATGCGCCCAAGACGCCCAAAGACAGGCAAGAAGTGCTTCTCATTAAGCTGGTAAAAAGACGCGGCAATGTTTTCCGAGCGTTATCTGATGTCGTCATGAGCAAGGCGGTGAAGGCGTCGCGGCAGAATCGTGATTCGCTTTGATCCGCGCCATCACCGAGACCGGACCTTCCTTCTACAACTTCGTGTCTTTCCGCTGTAGGGTATGTGAGAGGTGGTTGCATTTGTGCCCTGACCCGCTCACCCTCGCAGTGTTCCTTTTCCAACACACGTCTGCTCTTTCATCCTCTCTTGAGGCCAGTAAATCCGACATGGATCCTCCAGATCTGCCGGGCTTTTACTACGGTTAGACTTGGCCACTTTGTCACCTCTTTTTTCTTGGTATTGATCATAACAGGACTTCAGATCGCGAGCGAAAGCGATACTTCAAGATCCAGCCCGGCTACAAGCTTCCCACTGGTGCCAAATATTCTACAGATGCGGTGAAACGCGAGCAAGCCGAAACAAATGTACGCGACGTTTATTTCATACGCCCCCGAGCCGGTATGCTGACACAACGCAGAAACGGAAGCGTGAAGAGGAGCATGAGGCTCGAGTGCGGACGCAGACGGTCAAACGCTCCATTCTCTTGCCACATGCAGGCGCATGGAACCTGAAGCTCGAAACTTACGGCCTGAAAGCCGATCCGAGTGCCCATGCAAAGGCTTTGGCAAGCGGTTTCGAAGCAAGCACCTTTGTGAATCCAAGGGTTCAGTGGGCTGCTGAAACCTCTCGTAACATTGCCGTGCGGTGTTTCGACTATGATGCCGAGACAAGGACACTCATCACCGGAGTCGAGGACCAGCACCATATGCTGCTCAGCACCTTCGTCGATCCAAACTTAAGTTCCAGGCGGATCGTCCCGAAATGGCATCAACGAGACTTCCAAGTCCTGAGCTCCACAATCAGTTCCGTACACATCACGCCGCACCGCCGAGTTGTCGTCACTACACGAGGCTCGAGCTCTGCCGCCGAGATTCAGATATCGTCGATCCGAAATCAGGAATCCGTCTTGGATCGCATATACATGGACTCTACCGTCAACTTAAGACCGAATTCTCACACAACCATCTTCACGAGCGCTCCGAATCCCTTCTCGTCCGGACCCGAAGTCATAGCGGTAGGCACTTTAGGTTCTGGTAAGTCATCATCCTTCGACGCTGGTGCCAGCGTGCACAAACACTGCGTAGTCCACAGCCTCTGATGAGGTGCTTGGATGCCTGGACAGAAACCAGACCTAGATCGAAGCACCAAAGCTGACAGATGTGAAGTCATTCGATTAGAAGAAGGACCCTCAAGTTGGGGCGGCAAAACAGCCTTCGAGAAAGGGCCTCAAAATCGACCCGACGCGGCTCTATCTCTGGAGTGGCTGACACCCCACTCACTCTCAGCTGGCTTCCGGTCAGGAGATGTTGTTCTCTACGACACAAGAAGCAAAGGCTACAGGACAAGGCTAAAGCATCTATCTTCAGTAATCGGCATCAAGCGTGGAGAACACGAGTCGCAGCTTGCCATTGCTGGTCTCAAAAGCACGCTGTGTTTGTATGATCTGCGCATGATAAAGGATCACAAAAGCACCAGGTACATGAGTTTGAATTTCCATCAAGTGACGTTGGGACTGACGTATCAAAGGCCTGTTTTCCGGTTCAAAGACTACGAGAACGCGTATACAGAGGCATCGGGATTCGATGTTCATCAACTGTCTGGGCTTGTTGCTGCTTCACAGGAGAACGGGTACGTGCAGCTGTATTCGCTGAAAGACGGATCCAAGATCAGGCGGCTGCGAGCGCCTGGGCTGTACGGTTCGGGATATGACCCCAAAGCGCGGACCAGGGTCTCATGTCTGAGGTTTGTCGAGGAGGTCATCGGCGCTGACAGGGGAAGGACGAAGCTGCTGGGAAGCATCAACTCGCAGGTGGTGCAGTTTGCATAGCCACAGGCAGGTACTGGTAGGCTAGACTAGCGTAGCAACGGGCGAGGCGGTAAGCGCGCGGCGGGCACCGACGGTTTAATTGGAAGATCCTATATGCTGTGCGTCCAAGTTGGGGAGCGGGAGGCGAGATTGGACACTCAGAGGGTATGATGCGTGATTGCATGCGGGCGTGCCGATTGCTGCCCATCTGGGCGTGCGGGCTGCGGCGGAGCGAGCAGAGCAGCGAACGTGATGGAACGAGCAGCGCGAGGCTCACCGGTGCGTCAGCCCGGCCGGCTCGCAAGGCCAGCACCAAGCAGCAGGGCGCGTGTCGGAGTGAGAAGCAAGTGAGAAGCAGTCGGCGTGGCAGCCTGAGGCTAGGGTTGGGCGCGGCTGCGTGGCGTCGGGTAAATCTCCTCTGCCACTGGCGGGCGGCTCAACCTCGGCCAGCCGTCGTGGATAGCTTGGCGCGTTTTCTATCATCATAGCTCGCAGCTCGCTCGCCCGCCACCGACTCCGACTCGCACACCACACATCACTTTGTCAATTCTCCTCGCTGCCGACAGCCGCGGGTCTTGAGCCATGGCGGACCTGCAGGAGCTCTTCGCTCGGCTGAAAAGCCCATCGAACCCTGCCAGCTCGCCCGGCGCCTCGCAGTCCAGCGCCAACGCAAACACTTACCACCAGCCGACCGTCTCGTCGCCCATCTTCTCGCCCCAGCCAGGCGGTCCGCCGCCTCACCACCAGTCCGCCATCGTGAGCCCGAACACCTCGGCCATGGGCACCCCTGCCCCGGACCCCTCCAGCACCGATCGCACCGCGAGCCTGCTGAATCTGCTGAAATTCAACCAGCCCAGCGCCCCGTCGCCTCAAAACTACGACACGGGGGCCGAGCGTCGCCCGTCGAACAACACATTCCAGCACCCGGAGCACCCGCCTCCCCAGCCCGCCCACAGCCGTGGCGTTTCGGCTTCTGACCTCGTTGCCTCCTTCATGCGGAAGCCTCAGTCGCCTGCTGCCATTGCCCAGCCCGCGCCCACCAGGCCCGAGTTCCGTTCTGACGCTGCTTCATCCGAGAACCCTCAGGACTTGCTGCTGAGGCTCCTCAACCACCCGAAGCCTCCTCAGAACGACTCGCCCGCCCTGCCTCCCCAGAACATTGAGAGAGATGTTTCGGAGACCAGGGTCGATGATCTCGCTCGTGATCTTGCCGACGCCACGCTCGAGGCTTCCAGCTATTCTGCCGAAACGCAAGCTGTGCCTCCGATGCACGCATTTGGCAGTGGCTCTCAACCGCCTGCAAACCACTCGTCTGCCCCCAAGTCCATGTTCACCTACGTCAACCCCTTTGAACAGCTTTCGGCGTCGTCGCCGCGCAATCGTACGCCCAAGCCCGAGTCGCGCACGCACACGCCCAAGGTTGAGGTTTTGAAGCACGGTCGCGAGAGCTCTCCTAACCCCGGCCCTGCTTCAAAGACGCGCAAGCTTTCCGGAGCCGACCCCGCCACCTCCGCTCGCGAGCCTGAGAATGTGGCTGAAGCCGTTGCCGAGGTCGGTCAGGCCGTTGATAAGCAGGTGGAGGAAGCTCTCGCCGGCGTGGACAAGCACAACAAGGGTGCCAATGGCAACCAAGCGGCTGAGGAGACCTTCGATCAGAAGGATCTGGCCACGGCCGTCCACGACGTTGCCATGGATGCCAAGGAGCAGCTCGAGGACAAGGAAACGCGTCGCGAGTTTGAAGAGAGCATGCCCAAGGAGCTGGCCAAGGCCATTGAGGATGTCGTTGAGGACGTGGCCCAGGAGAAGGTTGCCGACAGCTGGGAGAGCGCCGAGGACAGTCCTGGAAAGGACGACAATACCGTCAATGTCTTCAACTTCCCCATGCGGCCCTTTGTCTCCATTGAGCTCAAGAAGCTCAGGGAGCCTCCGCTGCCTATCCGTCAGGACAACATCATGGACATCGCTCGCCTGAAGAAGGACTTCGACCAGATCGACCGCAACCTAGTCACCGTGTCCAAGACTTTCATTGCTTATGCCCTGTCTAAGCATGGAGGCTTCCGCCTGATTCGCCAGGACACAGGCAAGTACAAGCAGGTCTTCAACACGACCAAGGAGCGTATTTTCAATTTGCAGATCTGCACCGGTCCGCCTGTTGCGTCATATGACGCTGAGACTATTCTCGCTACTGGCGTCGACGGTTCGGTCTTCTGGACTACTGTTGCCGGTCACAGCGACACTTACGGCGAGGAAAACTTGGAGGATCAGGGCTTCAGCTTCCCTCCTGTTCCCGCTCAAGATGACAACACTTCCGGCGGCCAGCTCAAGACTCGTGCCAAGAAGAGTTCCCGTCACCCGGAGTTCTTCGGTATCGGGCGTGGCAAGTCCATATACCTCGTTTGGCCCCACGCTGCTCGCCAAGCCGAGTACACTGATGTGAAGACCCGAGTCTGCGACAGCGAGAAATACCTTCAGCACCGTTGCTTGAGGATTGTGACGGGCAAGGCTGGCAAGGATTTCGCTTTCAGCGAAGATGACACTGTCATCGCTTCCCTGGACAAGGCTGGAAGGCTGAGGTTCTGGGATATTCGCGATTTGATCACTGAGGGAACTGGTCCCAACACGGGACGTATTTCTCCCAAGGAAGTACGCACTCCCATCATGCAGCTCAGCACTGTTGCTGCCGGCGACAAGTCTTGGCCCACTTCTGTCCTTTTCTTGGACAAGGAGCGCCCTTGCGCCAAGGGGATTGCTTTGAGGTATCTTGTCGTTGGCCTGAAGCAGAACCACACCCTCCAGTTGTGGGACATTGGACTTCAGAAGCCTGTCCAGGAGATCAACTTCCCGCACGAGAACGAATCCGACGCCATTTGCAGCGTTGCTTACCACCCGAAGACGGGCATCCTGGCCGTTGGGCACCCGACTAGGAACTCCATCTACTTCATCCACCTGTCCGCTCCCAGGTATAATCTGCCCGCCATGTCGCAGGCCAAGTTCCTCACCCGTCTTGTGGAGAAGGATGCCGAGCTCCCCAGGCCTGAGTCCACTGCCATCATGAGTGGTATCCGCGAATACTCGTTCGCATCGAAGGGTCAGCTGCGCAGCTTGGAAATGCTGCAGGAGCCTGCCGCCTCTCCCGAAAGCTTCGCTCCTGATGAGGCACCGCTCTTCGAGCTTTATGTCATGCACTCCAAGGGCGTGACCTGCCTCGGCATCCGGAAGGAGGACCTTGGCTGGAGCAAGGAAAGCAAGGTGCTTCATCCCATTGACGCGGAGGCCAACGGCAGTATCATCATCAATCCCATCCGCCTTTTGGCATTGGCTGAAGGAACCAGCACTACTGAGTCTTCGGCCAATGGCGAGGCACAACAGAGCACGCAGAGCAGCCGCTCGCGTCCTGTTCCTAGGGAGGTCGTCAAGAAGGAGCCGGCTAGCAGCAGATCTCGCGCCACTTCTCAGGCGCCTGACACTGCGTCCATGATTGCTTCGACGCTCGAGAGAGTTGAGAACCAGCAGGACGCAGCCAGAGCGGCTATCATCAACGGTAGCGAGAAGCCTGAAAAGAAAAAGAAGAAGAAGGGTGCCGCCACGGCTACCGACGCGGCTTCTCAGGTTTCCACCGCTGCCAAGCCTGCATCCGCAGCTCCCTCGACAGTTTCGTACGCCAATGTTGCCCAGCGTGCGAAGACGCCTCCGCCTGAGCCTGTGAAGGCCGTTGAGGAGAAGAAGGGCCCCGAGTCTGAAATTCCTGAGTGGGCCACTCGCCTCCTCGGTCAGCTGCAGGCTCCCAATGCTGCTTCGTCCGCTAGCGCTAACATCGACACCGAATCGTTGAAAGCTTTGGAGACGAACGTGTCTACTGAGTTCAACAGGACTTTCACCAAGGAGCTGGAGTCCCTTTACCGCCGCCTTGACAATGACAGCCGCGCCCAGGAAGCCGCTGGTGCCGCCAAGATGGATGCCGTACTGCGCTTGGTGTCCAGCACCTTGACCGAGAATGTCGAGAAGAGCATGTCGCGCATCGTGACTCAGAACCTCCAGAAGATCATCCTTCCTTCGTTGAGTGATCTTGTTGCTGCCACGATCGAGCGCCGTCTTACTGAGATCCTTGCTACCTCGGTCCAGTCCTCTGTCCCTCGTGAGGTCAAACAGACGCTTCCTCATGCTGTCAACTTGGCTTTCAAGGATCCCGAGACTATGCGCCACATCTCCGAATTGGTCGCCAACAAGACGACTTCGCACATTGACCAGCAACTGGGGCATGTCCTTCGTAACACGATTGGTTCATCGGTTCAGAACATCACCGTCAATGCTGTGCAGCAGATGGCCGCGGACATGGAGCGTCGTATGGCCGAACAGGTCCGCCAAGCCGAGTTGCAGCGCCAGCGTGATGCCGCAAAGATCGATCAGCTCACCAACTTGGTGACTGGTCTCAGCGAGACTGTTGCCAGCATGTCCGCATCTCAAGCTAGCTTCCAGGATGAGATTCTGAAGCTCCAGAAGCATGTCGTCCGTAGCGAGGAATCCGCTAAGGCTCCATCGACTGCCCAGTCTGTTGCTTCCAGCGTCAAGAAGAGCGAGGGTGAGCTGGAGCAGGAACAGATCACGCGCCTGATGTCCGAGGGCCAATATGAGGAGGGCACAATCATGGTGGGTGCTACTTTTTTTTTTTTTCGCAGACCCAGAAACTGCCATGTGCTAACTTATCGTAGTGGCTTCAATCGCCTCGCCAAACCCAGCTTTTCGACAACTTGTTTGTCAGATGCAACCCAGCTTACATCCGAAGCCTGACCCCCCTCGTGGCCCTGAGCGTATCCGCTGCTGTGAGCTCTTCATTGGAGACCAACACGGCCGAGCGTCTGATGTGGCTTGATTCTGTCTTCGCTTCTATCGACCCTACCGATGTCGATATCAAGGAAGTTGCGCCGAAGATCATGGACGTTCTATCCTCTCGTCTCCAAGCTGCGTACATGCAGATTGCCGAGAAGAACCCTGGAGATCCCGTGCTCAGGAGAATCTCGATGCTCTCCCGCCGGGCCCAGGAATTGAAGAACGCCTCGACCTGAGCTTCTCGTCATTGCCTCTACCGCTGTACAAAGCGACCGAGCGACGATTGCTCCAATGGAGGTCAAGGCTGCGTCTACCCAAAGTGATTTTCTCACAAGGTAGACACGGCCTACCGCCTGGTGGCTACGCGCACCTAAAGATGCTGAAACATGCTCTTTAGCCGCTGCCATTCACCAGTGTCTCCCTTTAGGGTAGGCACGGGTTTACCACTACTAAATTGTTTTGACTTTCTTGCCCTTCGATGATTTCCTTAATCAGCTCCCTCACGGCTTCTGCACATTCGAGCGGGGTATCCATTGTTAGATAGCACCGTGGCCCTATACGAGTCTCCTTCCCTCTCTTTTTCGTCATGACCAGACGCGTTCACTTACGGTATGGACAAAAAAACATGGGAGCGTTTTGAAGCGTGGACGGATAGTCAAGGTCTTTTTGATCGGTACATGGATACACTGAAGCGATGCGATGCTCACAATTGCGATACTTGCTTTTTTTCACCTCTTGCTGTTTTTTATCGTGTTCATAGCAGCCACTGCCCACGTCATGCTTGCCATTTTGGTGAAGAGAGGGGAGGCATCAGAGTTTTGAATCGTGGGTCTGAGCACCATGGTGGACGCTGGCCGGGTTTGTCTTCTCGTTGCTCTAGCCGCCGCTGAGAATGCGGTTGCTAAGCAGCGCAGGAGTACATACATTCCTTCTATGGGGCTATCTGGCGGTTTTGAGTCCGTCATAGGTAACAAGGAGGAACGGTCTTTGGTTAACTACACTCGCTCTTCTTTTCCCCCATTGAATGTGCATGCATGTGCGGTGTGGGTGGATCGGCCTCGAATGTGGGATCATGGATGTGGATTTGGCAAAGCATTTTTTGCCTAGACAGTATACTCACCATGGTGCCTTTCTTTTTCTTCTTTTTCTTCTTTTTCTTCTTCCCCTTCTTCTTCTTCGGCGGCACTGACGTCTCTTTAAATTCCTACCCCTACCGCGCTTGCCTCACTCCCACCTCTGCTCCTTGCTTTTCTTCCCTCTTATCGAAAAGGCCCGGCGTAGAGGTCCGTCTCATCACCTGCAAACAAAAAAGTACTTCTTTTTTTTTTTCTCTTTTCTTTTATTTCCTTCCTTCTCCTCGTCCAGAACGATGATGACACACACACGTGGGCAGTGGGGTGTGGGGCAGATGACCAAGGCAGATGACCAAGGCAGATGCTGCGGTAGATAGCACGGGTTTAATCAATGGTGACTACCGGTTGTTTATAAAGAAAAAGAGTGCTTCTCGTTGTGATGTATGTTTCTCATTGCAGATAGGGCGAGATCTTTGTTCACGGTTAGACGCTGAAGAACTCACTTGTGCGTTTGGTCTGGGTGTGTGGGACGTGGGTGTGCGAGGGGCAAGACGAGGGGTTCGGGTGTAAGTCATGCGTATGGGTGATGGTCGGTGCGGCGTTTGTCGTCGTGAGAAGAGGGAAGTTTCGTGTGTTGGTGCTGGGTAGTATGATGATGTGTTGGTGGTGGTGATGATGGTTGGTGGTGGCGATGCTGATGTGGAGGGAGGGGCGAAGGTGATGCTGAGCGATCTACCTAATGCGATATTTTTTTACTGCGGTAAGGTCATATGTGTAGAGGGACCGAGTGAGAGGAGATCATGATGAGGTGAGAAAGGCAGTGGCCGAGCGAGAGTACAATAACAGCCCGGTCTCTAGCAAGGAGGCGCATTTGCGCTCTGCTCGGTAATAGATGGGGAGTGGATCTCGGAAGGGCGGAAAGGTCCATTTTCTCTTTATCTTCGGAAGGGGTGAGGGAGGAGTGGCCAGCTGCGGCTCAGGCACGTGGTGGTTGTGGTGACGACATGTGGGTTTCCGCTGAGAGGCTGTGTCTTTTTTGCTGCTGAGCTGGCGGGGCGTGGTTTGACAGACTGGGTGGTCAGGTCGTATGCGAAGAACGATGGGCGTCGGCTGTTGTTGCCGATGGTGATGAAGCTCACCAATATTCGATCATGCTCAAGTGCGTATTCCTCGTTTGGTGCATGCAGGCATGCGGTAGACAGCAGTAGGTGTCGAGTGTCCGCCAGAGCACGCGAAGCACGAGCAAAGTCCGCTGCGAGTGACAACCTAGTGCCGCTTTACTCTCAATGATAACCATTGAACCATCAGCTACTCTTGCGAGTTTAGCTGAAGAACAACGCTGAATTTCGGAGTCGTAGTTTACTAAAATACACTTAAAGACGAGCGTTAAAGTCACCTGCCGCTCGAGATATCAGCTGGCTGGCGCGCCAGTCATGCCAGTGACGCAGTGTTTACACCGAACGTGACTAAGATCAATACTCGACGTCCTACTCTCCGGTCTTCTGCTGATCTGGGTAGGAATAGTTTCACTCTTGAGGTGACACAATTGAATGCTCGAAAAATCAATTGACCACGCACATTGGATGGCCATCGTAGCCGCCATCATTACAGTCATTTCAATCACCACTTGGTTTGTTCGAGACCACAAACGCTCGCTACCTATCCATTTTTGCGCCGGCCGCTTAGCCATGCCTCAGCTCCCCATAATCGCCCACGCTCTTCCTACACATGAGAAGACACGAGGCTTTCGCGTTCAACCACTTCATCAAGCACGGCTTACCAAGGAAGTGCCCACAAGGCAACGCGCAGGGTTCCTTACACGTCTCCTCCACCTCATCTCCTCCCGCAGGAACCTGGTCTGGCACCACACGTTCCACATCATCTTTGGTCATCCATGTGATCCCACCGCCCATAGCAGATGTCGCAGCAAGTGCTTCGCTGCTTCTCGACCCCCTCTTTTCCAACTGCCTTGACGACGCCGCTTTCAACCCCGAACCCTAGGCCGTCCAACTCGGTCAGATCTCCATCGCCGAGCACGTTGTCATACCGGCCATCGATCAGCACTCGGAGGTAGAGATCACCGGCGCCGGCGTCATCGCCATGCGTAGCGGACCGGCGCGGACCACGGCCGCGGAATGAGGCCCGGCTGCATCGCGCGTACGAACATTTAGTGCCAACGCCCAAAATAAAACACTAGTTCAAAAGTCCGCAAAGAAACGAGCCTCATTCGACGTCTGTCTGCCACTGGCGCGCCAAGAAGCTACACGCGACTAGGCACTGACTGAGAAAGCGAATACCGCGGATGCGGATTGCGGAAAGATCCTTCCTTACGCCGGTGTGATGCTGAACACCGAGAAAACGCATAAACACATTTGTTTCCGAAACGACTACGCTGTGTGCAGTCGTCCGCGGAACAGGCAACCGAATTTGTTCTCGCCTTACAAGAAAGACGTTGGTGAAGGACAAGATGATGCTGTGCTTAAATTATTGCGTGTGCAGCTCTAAAGTGCCAATGTGGAGGAATTTGGTGCTAAACCAAATCGTTTAGGTGAGCCCAAGGGCAACGCTTCGACGCCACATGCGCATCACCTATCTATGCGTTGCTAGTGATTCACTGATGTTTTAATCCAGTAGAATCAGAAATACGCTTACCCGAGGTCTACTTCATTTCACACTCCCAGTCCCGCCATCAGTTGACCATATTTGTTGAACCAACAACTTTTACATAACGTAGTACAGCATAGAGGCTTACAGGCATCTCAAAGCCCCCAAGAGCCATTTATAAGGATCATCACCCGCATCATTTTCTGTGTAGCTCACCATTATTTCCGGCCGTTTCTGGTGCGCATCAGCTATACTGTCTGCTTTCGCACGAAGAGGCGGAGCGGCATTCTTGATCCTGCGGTACAAAACGGAAAGCAAGGAACGCAGAGAAAGTGCACAG
The DNA here is from genome assembly GCF_001883845.1 of Diplodia corticola. Classification (NCBI taxonomy): domain Eukaryota; kingdom Fungi; phylum Ascomycota; class Dothideomycetes; order Botryosphaeriales; family Botryosphaeriaceae; genus Diplodia; species Diplodia corticola. Next base: position 58,958 of record NW_017971567.1, on the reverse strand, counting down.
GATGCCATAATTTCCCGATCAGCTTGTGCACGGATGAGGCTGTGGTGAAAGCACAGAACAGTCTACAACGCTGCCAATGATCCCACTGCCCGCATTTTATAATCCACAAGCCCACCGTTGAAGTGCTCATTCCCTGCAGTCAGCGGGTCACTTGGTATCTCTGTTTCCTATGCTCGTGCATATCCAATCTTCCCGTGATAACCTTTGCACGCACGTGCGCCCGCATGCCCCGTGTCCAGCCGCCATCACCCGCCGGGAAAAGCATCAAGCGCCAAAACAATCTCTACTAAGCTTATCAGTGTGCTACCGGCTGATCATTGTTTGGATCTGGCCTTCTATAGCCGACTACTATCGACGGCGGCTCCCGTTTTAATCCGGGCTTCGTCCGCTCATGGATTTCCACTCAAGAACCAACCCCCTAAAAGGACCAGCACCGAGTCAGTCATACTTACTTACCGACGTCGAGCCGCAGCAGCAGCAGCATCAACGACGAAAGCTAGCCGGCGAGTCACGCCCGCACTGCCCCTGCGGCAGCCCCTCAGGCCCTCAATGGGCACCAATCATCATCGTCATCGTCGCCTAATCACGCCAACCACCAATCACCTACCTGGAAGAGTGCGCCGGTACAGCATACCTAGCAGCACAGCACAGCACACAGCACACAGCACGCCTCATCATCACCATTAGGCGCCCGGGCCGCGCCGCCTACGTACGTCTTTGTATGTACATATGCGTGTACGCGTCAACGCACACCCCCACGCCCTCCGATAACACAATCGCAGCAGATATATTAAACCCCTCCCTCCCTTCATCCACCACCCCTGCTCGCCTCGCTCACTCCGATGACGCTGCTCCTTGGGGGTGGGGGGGAAGGGCGCGCGTATGCACGTGTACATGTTCCGCCAATGAGCATGCATGGGAAGGGAAAAAAAAAGACTTGGGTTCGAGAGATGACTTCCGACGCAGCGCGCCTGAAACAGTGTACATTTGCGGTCGGTGTAACGGGGCTGTCGTCATGCGAGGCTTGTCATTCTGCAGGCAAGGCAGCCGGAAAGAAAGTCTTGCATGGTGCCTCGCCATCCCTTCAAAGGCGATGTAGATATTCAGCTATTCTCCCTGGAGTCATGAATCAGGAAATTGGGCTTATAGACGGGGGCTTCACCGATTGAGTTATCACGCAAGAAAGCACAAGAATCTTCAGGTGAATCATCCAACACATGCATATTGTCAGACATACTACATTTGCTCGAAGATTTTGCTTAGTGTGTTTTTTTGTCTCCTTCTCCTCGAGTCTACCAAAAATCTTGTCATCTCCAAGACAACAACAAACACCCAAAGAACAAAATAAGTCGCTTTATTTATACAACAGAAGTTTTCAACAAAAAAGCAGAAACAGCAGAAACATCTCATTAGGGAGACATCATTCAGCCAAATTTCCAATCAAATCAGAAGCAGTAACATCCTCTCTCTCTCTTCTCCCTCAGAGACACGCGACACGCTTAGAACTGGCGAGCGTGGCGGCGGGCCTTGGTGGAGGTCGACTCCTTGGTGAAGTAGGTCTCCATGACGTACGAGAACCACTGAAGGACGTCCTTGACGGTGAAGTTGTCGGGCATGGCCGTCTCGGGGGTGGCGACGCCGCTGGCCGTGGGGATGGCCGTGGCCGCGACCGTCAGGGCGGAGCTGGGGATGGCGGCCGTCAGGTCGGCGGGGGCGGTGGTCGAGGCCTGGGCGGCGGCGACGGCGGTGGTCAGGGTGGTGGGGGTAGCGGCAGCGGCGGCGACCGAGGTGCTGCTGGCAACGGCCGAGGTGGCAGCCGGGGTGGAGGCGGCCGCGGACGAGGCGCCGCCGGCGGCGGCGGTGGCGGAGCCCGAAGAGGCGCCCGAGTAGAGCGTGGGACCCGGGATCTCGTAGGTGGAGAGGGTCTGGTAGATGTTGAGGAGGATGCCCGGGTCGTCCTCCTTGTAGAGAGCAGTACCCTTGGTGCCGCCGGTGCTGAGGTCGTCGGTGCCGTCACCGCTGATGACGAGGTTCATGCACTGGGGGTAGTTCTGGGCACCGTCGGTGGAGCCGGCGCCGTGGAGGGCGATGATCTCGTGGCGCAGGACGTAGTTGCCGGCGGCGATGCTCGAGGGGATGGTGGTGACCCAGGAGTTGTTGTTGGCGATCATGTCGGTGGCGGCCCAGGTCTGGCTGTCGACATCGAGACCGCCGGCGTCGATCTTGACGAACTCAAGGGTGGCCTTGTCGACGGTGGTGCAGTCATCACCGCAGTTGGCGAGGTAGGAGATGACGGGGCCCTTGTGCGAGTCGGGCCAGGTGGTCCACTGGATGGTGATGTCCTCACCAGCCTTGACGTCGGCGCTGGTCTGGGCGTTGGTGGCACCCTTGTGGCAGATGATGTCGGCATCAGCGTAGGCCGAGGGGGCGACGAAGCCGTTGTCGAGATCTTCGGGGATGGCCCAGCCAATGACGACGGGAGCAGGGCTCTGGTACTGCATCGACGGGTTGTAGTTCTGGGTGTATTTGCCATCGATGACGATGCCCGAAACGGTACCGTGGGCAGCGGCGGTGGCGGCGAGGGCGCCGATGATGCCGGCGTTCTTGAACATGGCAGACATGTTGATTGGAGTGGAAAGGATTGGTGGTTGGTTGGCTGAATGAAGAGATGGCCGGCTATCAAAGCGGTAAAGAAGATCCCAGCTTCACGCAGTGAAGAATGATCTTGAGGAAAGAACGTGTGAGGTCGGAGACCGGTGAAAGAATGGACGTAGACGGAGAAGGAGTGTGTCTTGGTGGAGGAGAAAGCGATGGTATTGCGGACAGAGCCTCAGCTATATACAGGCGACTACATGGCAGGATAGAGCTTCGGCCGGTGACTGCGGAGCCTGTAGGGCGCGGAGATGAGCACGGCGGGAGCAGTGCTGGTGCTCTGGCGTTTCATGGCAGGGCAGAAGCGAGCGGGTGGTGAGAGCAACGGGACGTAGGAGCGGCGGAGAGCAATCGGGAGTGGGCTCGGCCACGGAGAATAGCCCGTTGCGGCAGAGCGTGCTGGGTGATGGACGCAGGCATGGCGGGCAGGGGGAGCTGATGCATTGGCGAGATTTGAGGAGGTGTTTGGATCGAGGCTCGCGCGCAGTCCCGCCGTTTTGGCAACCGCGCCCTGCTCGCTTGGCTTTCCCAACTGGGGCATGCGGGGCCCGGCAGTTGCGCGCGCTGGCTCGCACCTCGCACCTCGCACCTCTCTCTCTTTCCAGCACCGCTTCGTGATGCCCCCCAGGCCGGTCCCCTGGGCATGGCCGTGAGCACAATGGAGGCGCACTGCTGCCAGAGGCCAAGCTTTGCGTCCAGCCCTCCCGCCCCTTACTGCGCTCCCGCCGCACTCCGCACAGGCGGCGATTCGGCCCCTTCGCGTGGCAAACATCGTCGCATAACCGACGCCTGAGGCCGAGCATGAAACGCCGCCAGAACGCGATCCCCACCAACGCCGCCCTGCGTCAGCCCGCTCAATCTATCTGACGCCAGCATCCAGCCAGCCAGAGCGACCTGTTTCCATCCACCCTCGCTCTCGGCCCAAGCCGGCTGCGCAGCCCACCGCCCGAATCTTCGGACCTCGTTGCCTCTAGCTGCACCTCCACCAGGCCAAGCTTCGATGTGCTGCTTGCCTGATGCTTCCCCGCCAAGTCCACGCCGGCAGCCTCCGTAGCGCAGCGCATACGAAGCGGCACTTCCTAGAAATGCGCCATGCGTGGTTGCAGCCGCGCGCGCCAGGAACCGAGCGCTAGGTACTGCATCCCAAGCCAGCGCCCGGCCCGACGCCTGTACCTGTCCTCGCTTCAGCCGCCGAGAAAACAGAGGCCAGCCGGCAGGAAGCTGCCGGCCGTCGGTTTTCGCACCAATGGGCGGCGCGTGCCAGCCGCTGCCACCGCCTCAACGGCCCCTTGTGTCATATCGCTCCCCATTGCAGCCATCCTATGCGGCCTGGCCCATTCGTAATAGCCAGTTTCCGATATGGAGAACACCCTTCTATTCGGCCGTCGTTGGCTCCGAGTCAAGCCGTCCAGTCTCCCCTAATTGTTCGCCCACTTGATGCCCCGTTCCGCCGGAAGGCTTGTTTGTTCCTTCTTTCCATTCGGAAATAGGAGAACGCCACCAACGCAATGCCGTTCGCTCCGTGGTTCCCACATGTCCACGCCTCTTCTATGCTTCTTTAATGGAGACCTGTATATGGATGGGGCCGGCCAATCTCGCTGCTCCCTTTCTCGTTTCTTCGCGAACCGCCGCGAAGCGAGATCCGAGCCTGCTTTCGGACTTCTCGGCGCTAAAAACAGCCATCCTTCGGCCTTGGCTTCCCTCTGCAGTGCGGGGCGGCTGGCTTGGTTCGTGTGTGAACCACTACCGAAATGCGCTGTTCATGCCTTCAAGCCTCACGCCTGGCTGGCCATGGGGATCCTCCTGGCCGTGTGTGGGACACGGTGCCTGGAGTCTGTATCAGCGGCCGAAGCATCGGCTTTCGTATCTGACTTTTTAGAAGAGGGTTGTGGCCCTTGTTGGTCGGAGGCATTGCTACTAATCACGACATGGGAGAGCGAGCCCGTAGCTTGAGCTCTCGCATTCAACCAGCATTTGCAACAATCCCCTCCCATCCACAACATTGCAGGCATCGCCAACATGGCTCTGCTCGCCGCACGCCAAAATCGAGCCAGCCTGACTCCCTAATCCGCTCTCATCATGCTCCTTGAGCTACATTCAACCTTCATATCTAGGTCTAGCTAACATTCCCTACATGTGACCCCCCACCAAGAAACACCAAAACCCAAACGTACACATAAGGTCTGCTAGCCAAGCAACGCAAATCATGATGTTCCCTGCCGTTTTCGTTGTTCTCCACAAGGCCGCAAATCCCACGTGCACGCCTTAAAACACCCCTCCCCTTGACCCCCTCCACAAAAGTGCATGCAAGAAACGATGTGGATCTACCCAGACATCCCTACCTTGCCCCGGCTAAAGCAGCAGCGACACAGGGCTGATACAAAGCCAAGAACGAACAAGCAACAAGCAGTAGCCAGCATGAAGAGCTTCGCCCCTCCCCAGACCCAATCTACCCGGAGAAGCGATCAGCGCGATATGGGGTGTGGGTGGGTGAGTGGGTGATGTACGAAACACAACCCTTCGCACCGGCCCCCAAGGCTTTTCGCGAAAACAGTAAACCAAAAGAAAGAAGAAGGAAAAAGCAACCGATCCCGGCGAACCGATACTCTTGCCAAGGGATGATGCTTACCCGCTCGCATAAAGACAGTTGGCTATTGCGTGCGCTGATCACCCGGCGGGCTGGCGGTCGGGGGAAGAAGGAAGAGCAACGGTCCGTCGCAACGAAGAGGCTGGGAATACCTATCAGACGTAGAAGTAGTAGTAGAAGAAGAAGAAGAATAGAAAGGGATTTCCATTCTCACGTCGGTGTTGTTGGCATGTAAGAGAACAAAACACTAAAAGCGCACATGGGATGGCGGATCCGTAGGCTTGCAAGACATATATACACAACGCGCCGGAAAGAAAAAACTTTCAAGAGAAAGTTTTTTCTTTCCTTTTGTTTTGCTCATACAATACTGAATTCTTAGCACATATACAAATAAATATGCCAAATCACACACAAGTGCATACACATATATCAACCCAGAAAAGGGAGGTTCGTGAAACCTCAACACAGGAAAGAAAGCAAAGAAAAGAAAATGGAGTGGGATAAAAGTAAAAAGCAGCCGAGATATCTCTAATCTCTCTTTCTCTCGCTCGCTCGCTCGAACCCTCCTCCCATGCGATTGACTCCCACCACCACCACCACCACCACCACCACCTATGCCAAATCGTTGTTCATTCATTTCCAACCTGTTCATCACATACAAGCGCACAGCGCAGACACACAGATGCACTCTTCACACAGACTCACACGCACGCAACACACACAATCTCGCAAGCCATGCCACACCAATTCAAGGGACCAGCCATCGACATCAAAAAAACAGAAAAGAGATGTACACCCAAGACCCGGAAGGGGAAGCAATCGTGAGGAAAAGCTGGTGTCCGAGAAAAAAAAAAAGTCGTCTCTGTTTCCCTACGTAAGGAAAATTTTTCTCTCGAAAAATCGCCGAGAGTAACAAGTCCTCTTCTCCTTGCCTCCATCTTCAACATCCACGTTTCCAATATGATAGGAAAGTAGACGAATGGGTGAGCGTGTGAGCAGAAGGAGATGGCGGGGGGGAAACTCTCAGACCAACTTCAAGGAAAAGGGGGAAGATGTCAAATCCGATCAAGAGGTTGGAATGATCTGTCATCTCCAGAAACCAAAAGCTCGAAAGAAAATGGACCCAAAAATCAGATCAAGAACCCGGGGAATCACTGATGCCTCCATACCAGCTCGCCTGAAATGTCACACAAAGCAGAAATTAAAAGGAAAAAAAAAGGCTCTTCTCAAACCCGCCTACTGGAAGAAAGAATTGGAGGTGATGATGGTGATGATGACGCTGCACGCAAAGCTAAGAGGGGGGGAGGTGATGACGGGGGAGAAAACCGAATACTGTTTATGCAGTGGTGGAAGAAGAAAGCTGTTTTTAAGGCGTACGGCTCTCGCCCAAACTGTGTGCAGTTGAAAGAAGCAGAAGACTGAAATGTTGAGTAAAACGCCCCAGGCTATGCAGGGCTGCACCTTGTGACCTAGCGGGAAAGCAGAAGTCGGAATGTTCTTCTCCAGATCAAGCCTCCCATCAAAGCCAAGTTTCTCAGTCAAGGAAAAAAGCCTTAGACATCAAGGATGCCGTAGAGAAGGTGATGGTCCTTTTTTGGTTCTTCTTCGATGTCCGTCGACCGAGAAAAGTAGCCAGAACGGTCTTCCTAATGTCCAACTGTTGTACAAAGAGATCCACATGGTCCAACACGAGTAAGACTATCAGACCTCTCAAAGGAGCCGCTTTTTCTTTTTTTTTTTTGTGGAAAAGAGGATTGTTGCGAGTCGTGGCAACAGCCTGGTTCTTGTTCTACCATTTTATTTTATTTTGCCGAGGTGGGTTGGCCCTATGGCGGTTCGTGATGCCTGATGGTGAACTTTGATGGCGTATGAGTGTCAAAAGAAGTAAGACTCTTGTGTCAAGAGGCCGGCTCCGGATCATATTGCTTTTTTCGTCGGAAATCCTTCGTCCCGAAACCGGCAGACAAGGATGCACTCGTCGAAGCTCGCAAGTTTCTCCGGTCATTGTTATCAGTCCGTCGTGAAAATCATCAAGTCATGAAGGAAAAGAAGCCAGAACCGCAAGAATGGAGCATCGTTCTCCAGACTGGGGGTGTCTAAAAGAAACCGCCGTTCTGCTGGTTCGGGCCACGGAAGGGAGAATCGCCGTTATGTTGGTTCGGTCCACCGCGGAAGGGAGAACCGTCGTTCTGCTGGGTCGGTCCGCCGCGGAAAGGAGAGCCGTTGTAAGGGTTCATGCTCTGCTGTACATTGTTCTGAAGATTGTTCGGAACCTGGGGGTTGGACAAGCGGTGCGGCTGAGGGGAAGCAAGGCTGCTGCCGTAGCCATTGGCAATGTTGCTGTAAGCACCCTGCTGGGGAGTGACGTTGAGCTGACCAGGGAATGCGATCTGTCCGGGACCAGTGGCGGCAGTTGGCGTGATCTGGCCGCTTGAGTTAGTGCTCATGCGACCGTCAAAGTCCTGGATCTTGCTCATGATACGACGGCCGTAGGGAGTAGCGCGGATGGCGTTGAGCATAGGACGTATGGCCTCGACCAGGCGGATCTTGGTAGGGGCGTCGGCATAGTCAAGAGCCGTCTGAACAACGTAGTTGGCGTAGGAATCGCGGATCAGCTTCTCAAGCTCACCAGGAACGAGGAGCTCCTCGATCAAGGTGCGCTTAGCCTCGGCGGGAGAAACGCGAATGCATTTCTCAATGACGTTGGAGCTGAATTTTTGCTTCGACAGCATCGGAACGCTTCTACCGAAGCTATGGCACAAGGGAACCGTAAACTGTTCCTCCTGAAGATCGAGGATATACTGGACGACATAGTTGCCGAAGGGATCCTGAACCAGAGAGAAGGCGTTCGCAGTGATGGAGCCAATCAATGCAATCCTCTGATCGCCAGAAGCGTGGTCAATGCAACGCTGGAGAACGCAGCAGCCATGGCGATGGGTACCGACAACGACACAAGACCTGCCGACAGCCTCGAAAATGAACTGAGAGTCTTTGGAACCGAGGTGGTTCAGGCACTTCTGGATAACATGGTTGCCATTGAGATCCTGGATGAGTGTGACGACGTTGTGACGCAGAGCCTCGATAATGATACTGATCTGTTCGGCAGTAGAGACGTACTCGATCATCTTCTGGAGAGCCCTGGTACCGTGCTGGTTCAAGGCAATCTTTACCATTTGAGGGGCCGCGTTCCGGACAAGGGCGGTGCGCTGTTCATCATTGCAGAACTCGTACATCTTCTGGCAAAGGTAATTGGCGAACGGGTCCTGCATCAGGTCGACGACATGATCCTTGGTGGCCTCGAAGATCTTCTTGACGATGTCCAAGTTGCGGCCCTCAATCTGCTTCTGAAGGTAGCGGCAACCGTGCTGATCCTTGCACAGCTCGACAATGTCATGAGGCATGAGAGAGTCGAAGTTGTAGTTTGTCGTGGTGCGCATGTGCTCCTCCTGGTTCTGCATACGGCGCTGTTGGATTACACGGGCCTGGCTGTCAGGGAACCGAGGCTGAGCAGGAGCCTGTTGAGTGAAAGGCTGTTGGAAAGCCTGGCCATATGGGTTGAACGGAGGATACATCTGAAGCTGGTTGTAGGGAGCCTGACCGTTGGGGCCCATGTTCTGCATGCCCACGTTGAGCATCGCCATGCCGTAACCACCATAGTATGGAGCGTTCGGGTTGCCGTACATCGGAGGACTGGTGATGCCAGTGCCGTTGGATGACGGAATGGTGGTCGCAGTAGGCGAAGATACTCCAGCCGGCGTGGTGCCGTTCGTGGTGACACCGTTGGTTCCGTTGCTAAGAGCAGGTCCGAAGGGCGCAGCGTTAGCCTGAAGAGCAGACCCCATGGAACGGAAAGCGGCAGCGCCCTTGGGGTCATCAAGCCTGTTCTCGCCGCCAGACAATTCACGGCTGTGGCGATTGACTGCAGCCATGGGAATGCGACCGATGCTAGCGTTGTGGTGGTGCAAGTGCTGCTCGGCGTGCGAGTTGACACCGTTGCCGCCGGTAGGAGTGCCGTTGAGACCGTTGGTGTTCTTCATGGTCGGGATGTCATTCGTCGAGTACGACGACTGAAGCTTGGGCATTCCGTTGGTAGAACCGTTAGGCGGAGTCGCAAGCGGGCCAGGGCGCTTAGAGTCGTTGTACGGACTGAACCTCACCTCCATTGAGTGGCGGTTGCTGATGGTCGAGCGCCGGGGAGTCTCGGCGCCATTGGCACCAGAGCCATCGAGACCGAACTCATCAGACTTGTGCAGATTGTTGACCGGAAGGCTGTGCTGAGCATGACGGTGACGCGAAGTGGTCGGCCAGCCGTTTGGCTGAGGATCAGGGGAGTGTGAGGACACGGACGCAAGATCCAGAGCGGCAGAAGAAGCGGAGAGCTGCATCCTGTCCCCACCACCGTGACGAACCAAGATGGGGAACTTGCCGTCCTTTGTGTTCATCTGCAAATAGCTCTTGACATCTGGCGAGGCAGCAGGGTTCCTGGGCTTCTCGTCGTCGTCACCGAAGAGGAAGTGGGTAGTGTCAATGTGGCCGAGAACCGAGGGAAGGTCCGGAAGCTCCGTAGTCGCACGGTGGCGGAAGTCAAGGCCGGTGACAGGAACCGAGTTCCTATTGAGACTTCAAAACTCTTAGCTAAGGTTCGCTTGTACGGACGCGCCAAACGCGCCGGAATGCGGCCTGACGTATGGGACGTGGTGACATGCAAGGGCTCGCTAGGATCCGGCGCGCTGGGACCTCATGCGCGACCAGCGGAGTCAAGACAGAAATTGCCAAGTGACGCCCAAGCAGTGACACAAGACGCAAGTGAGAAAGGGAGAGAAAACTTACGCAGCGCCGCCAGAGCGGGGGTTCATGTTGGAGATGTCGAACTCGTAGTTGTCCTCCTCCTCATCAGATCCACGGCGGGAACCAGGCATGGACTTTGACGGGATGTGCGAGCTGCTCTGAGTGAAGCTCTGGCCGGGAGAAGTGATCTGGGAGCCCGAGCGACTAGGACGAGTTGAGCCAGACTGGTAGCTGTGCTGAGGGGAAGTCAAGCTCTGCATCGAGTAACGCTGGGGACGTGAGAAGGCAGACGGGAAGCCCTGATCACGGTACTCGGGAGGCGTGGTGGGCTCGCTCTGGTGGCCGGCGTAGTTGTTGGTATGAACGACGTCCTGTGAGAGGCGGTTGAAGTCGTTTTGAACGCCTTTGATCTGGATGTCGTACAGTTCCATCTCGGCCTCGAAACGGCGGCGTTGCTCTTTAAGATATTCGTACTCGGCCTTCTTCTTTTCCAACTGGATGATCTGGAAGTTAGCGTTCTGATCTGAAGCGGTGTCTGCAGCGACAGTAGACTCCGAATCAGAAGGTGAGAGCTGGATCTGATCTAGGCCGTTGTCCTTGGTCGGAGTGGACATTTTGCGACGGTGAGGCGTATTGGATGACATGCAGTAGAATATCTCGAATGCAGATCTTTTGGCAAGCCGGCGTGCAGTGCAGATGCACCACAAGATCTTGGCAGGCGAGCTGAGGCGAAGAAGATCTGAAGCGCAAACAAGATATTTCTGCAGGGCCGAAAAGGAAACGCAATGCTAGAACGTGCCAAAAGGTGAAGATGTCGAGGAAAGGATGGCTGGTAGTTGGGAGTGGGGATGTGGATGTGGTGTTGAGGCGGAGGCAGAGAGGGATGTGGAGGGGAGGCATTTAAGGAAGGCGACGGTGCGGGAGGTGCCCTCGTGCACGACACCCCACCTGACAATGGACAATAGGAAGGAACCAGATGTTCTCACTCACCAGCTGCACCTTGTGGTATGTCTGCCAATCAGTTAGCGCCATTGTTCTCTCTATCGTTTGCTCAGCCCACTGGAAGCTCCGCCTCTCGGCCGCCACGCCCGCCCACCCGCCTGCGGGGTGCAGCGACGACAGCGAGGCTGCATCCATTTATCTAATCGCCCCCCCGTCTCACAAGTCGGGGGCTCCAAAGACAGGGAAATATCACACGTCACACACGGCGCGCTTCGCAGGGAACCGGAAATCGCTTACCGCAGTCGTCAACTCCGTATTCTCGGCCGCCTGTCGCCGCTGCTGGCCAATTGGCGACAATGAGGAAAGTGTGGGCATCGTGGGCACCGTATTTGTCGTGAAGCGTCTCGTCAGGCTGGCGCGGGCATCGTTCGCCGTGGATGTGTGGGCCTGCATCTGGCTGGCGATGCTGCGAATGGGCGAGGTAAAGCTGGGGAAGGTTGACTCCTCGCGCGGGGACTGCGGGCTGCGAAAGCGACGGTCCTCGGGGCGGTCCCCCAGGCCGTTGGAAAAGGCCATGGTGTTTTACCTGCGGCACTCCTCAGACATCAGCATCCGCAAGCTCTGGCACCTCGCGAGGGCGCTGGGCCGGGCCGGCTGGCGGTGTACCTGCGGCGCGCCGTGGCCTCGCGGCTGCGGAGCGGGCTGGGCGACGGCGCAGCGGCACAGCAGCGGGAGGGGTGACATACAGGCAAAATGATACACGGGGCAGCAGCCCTCTCGGGGGGTTCTTTGCGAGCTTCGACTGCGCTGGGGGGCGCACGAGGGACTGCGGGAGCCGCGCTGGAAGAGCCGCTTGGTGGTTGTACAGTACAGTGCCTAGTCGGTGGCCTGGTTAGGGCAGCAGCTGGTCGGGGCGCGGGGAACAGCGCAGTCGGCCCAACGCGCGCAGGGCAGCTGGTCGGTATAGTACAGGCGGACGGTGGCGGCTCGATCTTACAAGTACACAGTAAAGAACGGTTGTTGGAGGGAGCTGGGAGGCCGGACACGAGTTGAGATGGTCGTCGGGAGAGCCAGCAGCTTGCGCCGCCCAGCGCCAGCCGGGACCCTGGGGCCCTCGACGTTCGCTCCCCCAGTCATCGGGACCAGCGCTAAAGCGCATCACAGCCCCCAATCGCCGTCCACCATTTGCTACAACACGCCATCTCGCCCGCGCCAGCGACTCCCAGCACGCGCATCCCAGCCGCCTCTCCTCCGGACACCGCACGATATGCTTATGACTTCCGGATGCAGGCCGACACCGTGGGCCCGCCGCTCCATGTCGCTGGCCGCCCGCGCGCCCGCCGCCCTCGTCATGCCACAAGAACGCCTCCCCACTCGCCCCAACGACGCGCGCTCACGTCACCGGCGGATGGCCTCTGCTCGATCGACGCCGGCGTCCTCTCGCTGACCTCGCTCCGATCACAGCCGTCGCCCACAGCAAAGGAAAGCGGTCAGGCCCACTGACTCGCCACGGCCTTCTGCGCCTCGGGCCCATCAAGCCCGCTGCGGGGCTGCCGACCTCTGCGAATCCAGCGCAGTCGAGACGCTCCCTTGGCATCACCGAGACAGGAGTGATGTTTTGTGCGACCGCGGGCGATCCATTCGCGAGGCGTCGGCGACCAGCCCAGCCCGCCCGACAGACCTTCCCGCTGGGGCACGGCGCCGCTGACCGCGTCCGCGCGTCTGGGAGAGAGCAATCCGTGGAGAATGCAGACAACGTGATTCCCACGCCTTTTCACCGCCTCTTAAACAAGTGCCTGGCTAGACTCGATGCAGCTAGGCATGCGGCTTTCAACCGCCCCCCTCTCTCTATCGATAAGTAAACGGCCGGAGCTGCGAGGCTGCTTTGGGCTGCCGTGTTGCACCGCCGGGCATGGGGATCCCCGCCAACGCCTTCGAGAACGTGACCATGCTGCTCAATCTCCGCAAAGAGCACCTGCCCAGCCCGCCAGCCGCTGACGAGTTGACGGTCCGAAGCGTGCGAGAGCTAATTGCGCGACTCGCGCCGGGCCTGGCATCATGCGGCTCGAAGGCGCTCGTGATCTCTAGCCTCCGCAGAGCATGCCAGCCCTACCAGCCGCGAGATTTTGCTCTGGTCGCGCAGTGGTGCGTCCGTCCGGGTCGATCTCGAGATTTGCCGAGCACGGGACACGGAAAGTGTGGGTTTCGCATCTGGCCGCTTGCGGATCTGCAAACGCCTTTGCGCCCGCGAGCAGCGTGACTCACTCCGACACTCGGAAAGCCGGCGGGGACAGGCGCTTTTCGAAGAGGCTGGAACGCGCTGCTCCAATTTCGATTGTTGTGCGTGGTGTGTAGGACAGGATCTTTCCGAGGCACGGTGGGCGCACCAGCGCTGTCGTGCCCAACGGTCCAGCAAATTACACCGCTGCCTTAGGCTGCCGTGGCTGAAGGGCCCTTGAATGCACCTGTCAATTTCTCGCACGTTGCAAACACAGGGCGCGTCTAGATTCGAGATGTACGGTGACGAGGTGCTTGCTGTTGGTTGCTGCAACAAAACCCTTGATCAGGCCGGGGTCGGGGCAAAGCTGCCACGCAGCCCCGCCATCTAGAGCTGTCTGCTTCAGGTTCATACTGCAGCCGATGATTAGCGTGAATACTCTTTAACAAGAATGACGAGCGGGACGGGAAAGGCTCTTGTCCAGATGCGAATATTGAATTGCTTATCTGCATACCCAATGAGGCGGGAGTTTCCGCCTGTCGAATGTTTGATCAGTGATGTACTTAGTTTTGTCTGGTACGGAGTACAGGATCTGCCTCGGCGCTAAGAGTCGCCTGCAGCGACCCTCCGTACCAGTCGCACTACCTCCGAGAGGAAATGCGAAACGCGGACTCTTAAGCTGCGCTCATTCGATTGACTTGTAGATGCGAATACTCTTCCTGAGTGAAGCGCTTCGATCGCTGTCAGCCATGCCATTGAGACTGCCATTCTCCAATCCGCGCGCAGGATATGAACGAGGGTAAGCCAGGCCAGGGACCGCTTGCAAACACGTGGAGCTAGTCCCCTCCATTCGTCAATTTTAGTTCCCTCTTCTGCAGTTGCTTACGGCTTGACGTGGCAGCAAAGTGGCACGGATGGTCCGATATTTGCATCGGAGATCTCTTCACCTCGGCCATGCAGGTTTCTGTAAGGTACGGCCTGCCGTCTTTATACCGCAACAAGGTGTCTTTCAAAGCCGTTCTCGAAACTTATCAGTCGCATTTCGCCATGCTCGCAATGTCGATTAGCCCACCGGCTTCGGAGTGCAGAAGTTGGACCGTCGTAAGCGTGTGCTTATCATGAGGCAGTAGTTGGCCTGCCAGTCATCGTTGCTCAAGTGAGTGAGATCTCGGTATTTCTCATGTGCGCCGATAGCAATAAACGTTGATCCGCGTGGGGTACTGAGTGGTATCGTTGCTCTCAACCTTCACCATCCTCCACGCTGCAAACCCCGCTTCACCCTTCACACAATCCTCGCACGGTTCTTCGCGCTGGGTAATATCTCCGAACTGCTTCTTTCAAAAAATCCAGCGCGCACACGCACGCAGAACCCGCCGCGCGTTAAACGAGCAGCAAGCGCGTTGAGGTTCCTCGAAGGGCTATCTTCTTCTCTTGCGCAGGCGACAGGTGGATCTGGGCGGATCTCTCTAGCGGCTTGGTAAGGGGTATCTCGAAAAAAGAAAAGATGGATATTTGGGGTAGCTCTTACGGTTCAATCTCTCCGTTAACGCATGCCCCATGCTCTTAAGCTCGGCGAAAGGCGGGGTGGGCGCGTTCCGTAGGTAGCGCCGCGGTTAGTGCAACGAGCCGGTCCTAGGAGGCATGGTCGAACGGGACCTGCTCTACGACGCTGAACACAATGCCCCCACGTCCGCCAAAGGGATCCTTGCATTGTCGTTCTGCCTGAGGTTTGTTTGGAACAGCTCCATGATTCCGGAAGCTACATCCTCAGGAGTCAGCTGAGACGCTGGCTGCAAGTAGCCGTTTAGGGCATCAAAAAGCTTATATTCGATGGTCCACCAGAGACGGTGATGGACAGGTTTAAAGACATTGTAGTGGCCGTTGTGTGTTGTGGATGTCCTTATCGTTATCAGATGGTCATCGATGGCAGCCGACCGCCGCCGTAAAATGCAAGTCTTGGCGCGGAGCTCGAACACTTCGCGACCGCCCTCGACCTTGCGGCAGCACAACCTCATCCACGCCTTCCGCATCCACGTCCTCCACCTACATCGCCTTTCTGGCTCCTCAGCCCGCACGACTGCGTTCGTAAGTCGGGACTAGTCAGCATGTCGGGCAGCGCGAGTAAAGCGGCGGCGAAGAACGCGTGGCGCCGCGCGAAGGCGAAGAAGGAGAAGGCCGAGGTGAGCTTTGCCATGACCAACCCCCACATCGGCACCTTAATTTCTAACTGCAGTAGGCCGCAACATCTAGAGAAGTTTCTGTACAACCAGCCACTGCCGAAAATGGTATTGCGCCGTCCGCAGAGCCCAAGGCCGAGACCACGCCCGATAACGATGCTCAACCCGCCCCCGACAGCAATGCCCCTTCATCTCAAGCTCTTGCCGTCATGCAAGATGACATCAACCCTGACGACCCACTCTATGATCAGTTCAAGGGTGTCCTTGAGAAGTTCCAGGAGTCGGAAGCGGACAAGAGTGATGGCCAGATAGCTCAGAAGCCCGAGGTTATGTGGGACGATGATGAGGTTCCGGAGGAGGAGGACGATCAGCCGAAGCCGCTGTCGAAGAAGAAGAAGAAGGAGTTGAACAAGTTGTCCGTAGCAGAACTGAAGGCCCTGGTCAGGAAACCTGAACTCGTCGACTGGACCGACACATCTTCACCGGACCCTCGGTTACTCGTCGCCATCAAAGGTCACCGCAATGTCGTCCCCGTCCCGAGTCATTGGTCGCTCAAGCGCGAGTACCTTTCGTCGAAACGCGGTATCGAGAAGCCGCCCTTCGCCCTCCCCAAGTTCATCCAAGAGACTGGTATCGCCGAGATGCGCGATGCTGTTCTGGAGAAGCAAGACCAACAGACGATGAAACAGAAGCAGAGGGAGCGCGTGCAGGGCAAGCTGAACAAACTTGACATTGACTACCAAAAGCTCTACGAGGCATTCTTCAGATTCCAGACGAAGCCTGAGCTGACCAGGTATGGTGAGGTGTACTACGAGGGTAAGGAGTACGAGACCAACTTGAAGCACTTGCGTCCCGGTGAGCTTAGTGAGGAGCTGAAAGAGGCTCTGAACATTCCGCCTGGCGCTCCTCCGCCTTGGCTGATTAACATGCAGCGTTTCGGTCCGCCTCCCTCGTACCCTGCACTGAAGATACCGGGTCTCAACGCACCGCCACCCCCTGGGGCTCAGTGGGGATTCCACCCTGGCGGATATGGCAAGCCTCCGGTTGATGAGTACAACAGACCCCTCTACGGAGGTGATGTGTTTGGTGTCCTTCAGCCGAATCAACCTGAGCATGTCGGCGAACCCGTTGAGAAAACGTTGTGGGGCGAGCTGCAGGAACCCGAAGAGGAATCGGAGGAGGAAGAAGAGAGCGAAGAGGAGGACGAGGATGAGGACGAAGACGAGGACGCTGGCGGAATGGACGCCAGTGGCCTTGTGACACCAGGCGGCATGGCATCGACTGTCCCGTCCGAATACGGCGGCGCAGAAAGTGTTGGTGGTGACTTCACTCTACGCAAACAACGCCGCGGTACCGAAACAGAGGAACCGACACATCCCCGCTCGGCTTACACGGTGCTGCCCGAACAGAACATCAAGGCCTCAGGCTTCTTTGGTGGCGAGAAGGCATACGACCTTAAAACCGCTCAGCAGAACCTTCCAGTCCTTGGGCAGGAAGACAGCGGTAGGAAAAAGAGGAAGGCAGGCGATCTTGACGTCAGTGTCGACATGGATGCCCTGGAGAGGGATGACAAGTTGAGCAAAGATGAGATCAAGAGGCAATATGAGGTCCAGCGCCAGGCTGAACAGCAGGGCGGCTGGGGCTCCGCTTACCAGGATGATCTCAGCTCGATGATTGCCGAAGAGAGTGCCAAGCGACTGAAGAAGGATCAAGAGCGCCGCGGCAGGCGCTAATCTACTGGCGAACAACACATTGGAAAGATCACAGGACAGTTGAAAAGCAGGAGCAGGTGAAATTCAAAAAAGCCCAGAGCGAGGGGAATCAGATGATGAAATTAACGGGAGGAGGTCAAGATACCAGTTGTTGTTGATTCAGGACATGCATAAGGGAAAGCTTCCATAGCCGGCGGGCGTTGCTGGATGGGCTGGGTTTCCGGGATCAGGAAGGAGTACCATAAGATCAATGCTTGCAAAAATTCTGCCTAGGATTCCGAAGTCGACTGCCGCAATGCCTCGCCAGGCATACAGATGTGATGATGCCGAGAATCGCGCTCTCGAGTGGGATACAGGGTTTGGGGGAATGGATGTACGGCCGAGAACCATGGTTGGGGCTTCGATACTGATTGTTCCAGGCAAATGCATGTTGGAGCCGGCGCCTACGGCACCGAACCATGGACCAACCAGGTAGCACGATGCGGCTCACGAATCCGGCGTGAGAGGAACCTGCTGGCACAACGAGGGCCTCGGGCCGCCACACATGAGCATGGCAGCGCGCCCACGCTAACACCAGAGCCCTGGCGTCGCACCTGGCGTACTACGATGGGAGGCTGTGAGTGAGGCTGTAGCAGAGGCCGCAGAGGCACCGGCGGCCGGGCATGCATCGCGATGACGCCTGGTCACGTGACGATTTGCTGCACCAGCTCCTTTCTCGCTCGTTTTCTCTTGACCATCGCTGGCGCATCGAACCGACCAACCACTTTTGACGCGACTCCGCCGCCCCTCCGCTCGACATACCGGCTGAGACACGTCATCGCAATGGATCGCGACCGTGACAGGGACCGAAGGTGGGTGTTGCTAATTCCGAGCTTCCCAAATTTGCAAACCCGCAACATCGACATTTGCGGCACCTTGCTCGCGCGCCAGCTTGGGCCAACACCAACACCGTCCACGCCCGCACCCGCAACCGCTGCAAGATTCGAGCTGACATGCAGTCCTACAGGCCTGGAGGCGAGCGCTACGCACCGCCCTCGGCGTCGACCTACCGTCCCGCGAGATCTCCGCCGCCGCGCGACAGTTACCGTTCCACGCGCTCGCCGCCACGCCGACCTCCTCCAGCCGACTCGTATGTGCCCTCGTCCAGCAGAGCTCCGCGCCCTCGAAGCCGATCGCCCGTATACCGGCGTAGGTCTCGCAGCCCTCGTGGAGGATACATCAGGCCCGAGAGTGATACGTGGAGGGCTCGTCCCAGGTCGCCGCCGCCTCGCCGAGACTACTCCCCCAGGCGTGACTATTCGCCCAGACGCGACTATTCTCCGCGTCGCGACTTCTCGCCCCGGCGCAGGGACTTTTCTCCCCGGCGCGATTATTCACCGAGGCGGAACTACTCCCCTCGCCGGGAGGATTACAGAAGGGACACTCGTGCGCGGTCTCCGGTTCGTGATTATGCAGACACCGGCTACGACAGGCCTTCACCACGACCAGTGAGGGAGAGGTCGCCGCCACCATTGAAGAGGAGTAGGGATGTGTCTCCTGTGGGTAGTCGCGGTCGTTCGCCTCTACCTGCGCCCAAAAGGGAGAGGCTGGCGTCGCCGCCGCCGAGGGCTGCTCGTTACGAAGAACCCAGGCCAAGAGCCTACAGGTAAGTCTCCAAAAAAAAATAAAAAAAATAAAAATACGTTGCTAAACACAAACAGCCCTCCACGTCGCACGTACTCGCCGCCGCGCGACCGGAGCTACCGCCCACGTTCGCGGTCGCCTCCCCGCCGTGAAGAGCAAGTCGAGCCTTATGGTGCTGATTCTTGGAGGCGCCGTTCGCCCTCACCACCGAGACCTGCAGCGTATGACGCTGGCGTGAAATCGGGTCGCGAATCCGTGGCTTCCTCGCGTCGCTCTTCTCCTCCAGTCCATCCCAGCAGGCTTGGGCTATTGCCTGAGGAGCGTCCTCCTGCTGAGCACTTCTCTCCACGCCCACGCTCGCCGTTCCGCCCACGCTCAATTGAACGCGAACGTTCCCCTCCACCACCCCGTCGTGATCCACCGGTACCCATCCGCGAGCGCGAGCCGTTCCCCAATGGCAGCCCTGCTCCTCTTGCCCCTGCTCCTCCAACTGGTCCGCGTAACGGAGACCCCTCTTTTGCACGCGCTCCTCCCACAGGGCCCGCGTCAACTACGCCACGCAATTTCGCATACCCTGCCATGTCACCACCCTCGGGCCCGGCATCTAACGTCCCCATATCTGCTCATGCTCGTCCCGGCAACCCCATCCTCTCGGCACCATCTCGTCCACGTGGCGGCGGTAGAGGTGGCTTCGGCGGTGGCCCTCCAAGAGATTTCCAGCCTTACGAGAACACAGGCCCCAGCCCACCTTTGGGGCCTCGTCGCGGTTCTGCCAACTGGGGCCCTCGTGGTGGAGCCTTCGGCGGTCCTCCATCCGGTCCGCGTGGTGCCGCACCCCCCTTCCGCGGCTCGTTGAACAGCACGTCCACCACGTACCCCCGCACCCAGCGTTTCAACAACCCCACGCCCCCCACCGGTCCTGCTGCCGCTGCCCCGGCCATCGGCGGCCCTGTGATCCCGACCGGTCCCGCCATCCCCACGGGCCCGGCCGGCACGGCGAGCCTCAACACGACCAACAGCGCCGTCGCCGCCCATCTGTCGGACTTGCCGGCGATCGTGCCCGGCGGCATCCGTCAGAAGGACCTTTACGACGGCGGCCGTCTGCAGAAGCTGGAAGACGAGGCGCGCAAGCTGCGCGAGCAGATTGCGGAAAAGGAGGCGCTGGGACGGAGGGGCAAGAGGGAATGGGAGCGGCTGGAGAGGGAGGGGGAGACTTTCGTCCTGAGGGCGGATCTGGCGGACGAGCATCTCAGGAGCTTGAATGGAGAGGGAGAGCTGGGCGGCGCTGCGTTCTAGAACCCCGTTGATACTAAGGGTTCTGGAGGACGCGAATCAAGCGAGATGGGAACGGAGAGCAAGCATTGTTCGATGCTCTTGGTAATGACTTTTTGGAGGTGGTGGTCGGATCGACTTCTTTTTTCGGGCTTCATGTGACTGCTTTTTTTCTTTCTTTCTTTTCTATCAGGTACCGTTGCTCTTCCTCCCCTTTGATCGACATCGGACATCATGCAGGCACGGTGCTTCAGGCGTTGACCATTTCCGGTCATTTTTTTTTTTTTTTCATCTCCATCAGTCATCATGAGCAGCACAGCGATCGGCGAAAGTGCGGGATTCAAATTGGCGGGGGGGGGGAAGGCTTCAATCAGTCATATCGTTTGAACCGCAAAGTCATGGCAAGGGAGGGACTCAAAAAAGGAAAAACCGTTTCTATATCTGGATTTAATTTCATGAACGATCGAGAGGGGAGTTGGGGAAAAAAATCAATAAAAGCGTCAATGATGATGGTCAGCATCGCGAATGGCGAAAGTCTTTTGGTTGGGATGTCTTCTTCCTGTCTTCTCTTCTATCTCCTCTGTAGACTATTTGGGCTGGAAGGAGGAGGAGGTGTTGACGGTGTGAAGTTAATTGTGATGAGGGAGATGTGAAGGTAGAGAAGTGATTGATGGAATAATGAGTGGGATGAATAACTCCATGCCTATGGCTTTCCGGAACTCTGGTGCTTTTCTTCCCCTTCTTCTGCTGGCTTGTATAACCTTTGCTCATCCCGTCTTCACGTTGGAGGATGCTCGATCAGTGATGATGAGGGACTTCGAAAGCATGCTCGTACCTCTCGGAGTCCATTGGAACTGGCGATATCTGTTGCTCGCGGATATGGGATTACTGGAATATCCATATCGATCTATTCCGGGCCTCTTTCCAGCCTTCTTGCCGCCATCACTGCACCACCAAAGCTACAACACCAACTTGATGTGATCCAGTCCCAAAGTCTAGAAACTGTCTTCTTCGTCACTATTCCTCCATCTCACTCAGAGCAGCGTCCGCTCGAGCCGAGATCGCAGGATGGCAAACACTACAATAGCCAGGTGTTCGACTTACTCGGTGGCTTCTGTTGGACCTCGCCATCATGTATAATCATCTCGTTGAGGATGATCGTCATCATCAACCCAACAGGGTCCTATTCAGCAACGTGTTATCATGAACAATACCCTTGTTGGGTACCCCTTTCTTCGTTCATCTATATAAACACCACGTAGTAGTAGCATTTAATAGATCATGCAGTCAAACAGCTTCTTTACTGGGACCGGTTGATGTTGGGGCGTGATAGGGGGGTGGGTGGGCGGTTTGGGATGGCCCTGAAGGGGCTGGCTAGGGGAGGATGATGCCCGCGGCGCAGCTCAGTGCACTTTGCTGTGTTTTGGTGAGAGACTTCGGGCGGCGTGGCGGTTGATCTGATGAAGCGTTGCCGTGTCGATGTGCTCGGGCATAGGTCAGTTTGAGGTGCTAATTGCCGCAGGTCCTGCTAAGCTGTGCTGCAACGAACTCAAGCCTGGTTCTCACCCTGGCAGCCAGACGCGCTACTCTGGATCAGAACTAATAGTAACCACTTACTCTCCGCGGCCCAGATCTGCGGCCTGACTGCGGCTCTTCAGTATTAACTGGTCCTGATGATGTAGATCCATGGTTGGGCTTGATGGTATAGAGCGGCCCGACGAGGGACTGAGGCTTTTTGTCTGCATAGTACGCACACTAGCTCTCATTCTTGTTATTCGGAGCCGGAATTGACGTGAGATAGGTTGCGATTTCTATCAGCTTCCATCTTCCCTGAGCAGAGAAGACAGGTAGGTCAGAATCTTACTCCCGCACTAGAAGAGGCAATTCCATAGCGTAGGACTTTGAAAGAAAAGCTCAATGATATGGACGATGAATGTGAGGGGTATGGCGATGGCGGGAAATACAGCGACGTGGGATTCGGATGTCGAAAGGGAGGAACGCGATGCTGGTGCTTGCCAATGCTTTGGAATGCTTCGGTATGGAAGAGGTGAGCATGCGTGACTTTTTGGCTGGATGTGGAGCACAATCGGGTGATACGCGCGGTCATTAGAGGTGAGTTATGTAAACGATTGCATTCCTCGCCATCGGGAGTGTCCATTTTCAAGCACACCGTCATGCGTGGGCGCCAGCAAGAGCAGTCTAGGCCCTTTCATGCAAGCACGAAGACACGAAAAAACTGACGGAGTGGTGTTTGACAACACGAGCAACTGCATTCGTCGAGGGAAACCCGCATCGCTTATTTCCGGCCTGCATCCCCGGTATTCCCTACAACATCATTCGTCAATGCAGTGTCGTTTCCCCCCACTCGCGAGCTTCGCCCGAGATTTCTCGCGTTTCCGTTATCATTATTACTTGCATGCGGCGCAGCCAGCTAGTTGGGTATGTTCGCATGGGCTGCATTAACATCCTGCAGGCCAAGGCCGAGGATGGGGCCCTCGCGCTGTTTCCATTCGCCCGCCGCCAGGACGGAAAGGCAGACAGGTCCCCGGTTTTCTGTCTTCTGCTTTCCAGATGCAGAGGTCAGCGCACTTCGTCTCCGCGTCGATGGTATGTGTGCTTCGATACCGTTTGTTTTTCTCGCTCCATGCATGGGGCTGATCGGGGGGCCCACACTGTCTCGCGTTTCTGGGGTTGCGGATTACGGGTTGTGGGTTCTCGGCTTTTGTGGATCTGAATATGCGGGCGGCAGCTTTGGGAGGCCACGGACATGATCGGCGGGGTTGGCGTGACGCTGGGCTCTCCAGTCGGGCTTTAGGCCATGGTCATGACCCATCGTGGAGGTGTAGTAGCAATGCGGCGCAGAAGTCGTTCGATCAGCCATTGAGCAGCAGGGTGACTGTACATGAGGAGGAAGTAGTTGATCGCCGCCATCCCCGGTTTGCAGCCGCGTCGGGCTGAAGTGATCTGTCGGGGGCGAACAAGTCGTATCTTTCAGCCACCGGAGACCACGCCTACCCCTCTCTCGCACCTGCACGGCATCCCTCACGCATGCAGTGTGATATGCACCGGTCACTCGCGCCTCACACACAAACCTTGCTTCTTTCACGTGCCGACCAGCAAGCAAGAAACGTCGTAAACGCCGTGACGCCATAAGTCCAAGCCGCTTTGCCATCCACACCATGTTCTCCCCAAGGCACGCTACACATCATCATGCATGAAGCATCGCGATAACCTAAAGAAAATTCTCCTATCTAGACCCTCATCCTCTTGCTGGCCATTCACCTTGCTGGAAGGATTGTCGAGCTCCACACACCAACTACTCCCGAGCTAACGTACTCTGTGGCTCGGCGGCGTCGAATGGAAAGCTTATTTTGATGTCTTCTGATCACGCACATATCGCCCACATATTCGTCGCCCCTCTACATCAGTGGTACTACTAGTCTTGAGGACCAAATCGGTAGAAGCAATAGCAGCCGAAGGAGAAGTGTGAAGAACAAAAAAGCACTCACCGGGCCGATTCAGAAGACTTGGGCACCGTTTTGGATGGAGTCTAACGGGAAAGAGGAGAAAGGTCTTGCTACCTTCGGAGCTTCCATGTCTATCAAGGACACAATAAAAGCCTCTGAAGAAGGGAGGCAAATGCCGGTTTACCTCGTCAGGATTGGGCCGTGTGCGCGTTCCAGTCGATCTTTTGCAATTAGATATCAGTGCAAAGTATGGCGTTGCGAAATTATAAACGTGGAAGTCTGTCATGATGACGTAAAGGAAACCGACTGTATGACTAAATAATCGTGCGAGATAATAATCATGCAGCATGCGTGATTACTCGCTGAAGGTAATAATGAAGCCTCTATCAAGGGATAGCAGAATTGAGACGCATGACATCAAGCATAGTGGAACGTCGATGTATAGCGTCGCTAGCGTCGCTACTTTTAGAAGCAAAAGGCCACAAGAAGGAGACGGATGGTTCAAAACCTCAGTCTTGGTGGAATCGACGAGAGCCCAAACCCAGGGATCTATCTCTTGTTTTCTTTCATGTGGCTAGCTAGCCCCGTGTAAGTTCCTCGACTCGGGCTTTCGTGTTGCCAAGAGGCATTCAGAAAAGATGCATACCGGTACGCCAGTGTTAAGCGCAAACCCTGGCTTTACGCGAACCCTGTCTTTACGGCGAGCAGGCTCATCACTCCTCCAAATCACCTTGAGCAGAAATCGCGCGGGATGAGAGCCGGGCCCCAGGGTGAGCAGGCCGGGGCTATGCAAATTTGCCAGTGGTGAAATATGTTCTCCCTCGTTTCGATCCATGTTACGAAGAATCGAGCGTTCGTGGCGGTGCAGGCACGTTGATCGACGCGGGGAACCACACAAAGATGCCGAACGATATTGGGCACCGGCAAATGGCCCACGCACTTCGGGAAAGTCCAGCCCGGGACCCAAGGGCGGCGGACATGCAAAAGCTGATCCAGCGGTCGCGCAGCAACGCCGGCTCATAGTCTGATCATTCTTCTCAGGTTCGACGGCTGTCCCTGATACTGCCAAGGCGCACACCCGAGGAAGAGGAAAGAAGGGCGGGCAATATTCAGAACGCAGAGCAGCTCGCCATCTTCCGCCACTGTGCCCCGTGACGCCCCGATGACGCAAACATGGCAGAGGCTGCCTGGTGGTCAGGCCAGCGCCGGAGAGCCCCGGCGCCCGAGTCGGGAAATCTGGTGCAAACGCGGGGAAGTTCGGTGGGGACGACGCGATCTCTCCGAAAGAAGCGCCATGCCACAGGACAATGGCATTGTAGCCGCCCGCAAGCAGGAGAAAAGAAGGGAAGGAGCGACCCGGGCGGCCGCTGCGTGCACAGCCGATGACATGCGACGCATCGGCGGCAGCATCTGGGTAGCTTTTCCCTGGGCTCCCGGCCGGAGAAAACAGAGCGTCGACCATGATCTGCGCTCGGACCCAAGCCCAAGATCGGGGGCATCGGGAGCATCGACCCGCTGGCGCCAACCGCAGACGACGCCACGATGTACATGGCCCTCTTATCAGACCGGAATCGACTCTCTGTTGCGAGCGACCAAGGAAGGAGACGGGGGTGAAGAATCCGTGTACGCGAGCGAAACATGGAACCCAGTGTTGGCTTCCGACTGTGCGCCTATCACAGACGGCGAGAGCCCGTTAGCCTTCCGGTGCAGGCGTTGGATTGGCTTGGTGCGGGCCCGAAAACGGCTGCGGACGGGAGCGTTAGGCCGCTGGCTGGACGCTGGCTGGACGCTGGCTGGACGCAAAAAAGGCTCTTGGACATGGTGCGAGGCCGACAGCATCGCCGGACATGCGTCCGCTGCAGCACACTCTGAGCATGGCCATCGAGCGACCCACCTTGGGGGGGCTTGCCTCAGAGCGGGTTTGTTGGGAAGGATTGGCAGGTACCAGCACTAGCTTTCCGGCAGCCCTGAGAGCCGCACTCTCTGGCACGCATTGTCTTCAGTCGACGTCGAATGAAGGCCACCACCACCGCGCTTCCAGGTACCGCACAAGGGTCCGCCAGCATGCAGGATGCGTTATCGGTCGTTGAGGAATGCGGGTAATGCGGCGCGTGCGTGCCAATCACAGCCGTATGCGCGCCCGCCCCCGACCGCGCTTGATGCAAGAATAGGGCCACAACCCCAGGCCACATTCTGCACTGCCGTGTCCGTTGCAGCATCCAGATTTCCTACCGCAATATCAAGCCCGTTATTGCATCCATTGGTGACGACGCCCGCCCGCCGCCATGGATACAGCGTTTGTCAGCCGCCGCGCCCTTTGGCTTCAGACAACAGCACCGTCCGAGCACCGCACTGTACTGGTACTTCCTGTCTGCCGTTGCTGCACCTCTCATTGCGATCGTCCGTTGCATAGAGTGCTGCGTGCCGCTGGCGGACCTGCCCGCGTGCGCCGCGGGACGTCGTCCTCCGCGCAGGCAGCTGGCATATCTCGATGCATGCCAGATGCTGAAGAAGCCATTGAGCAGCCGCAAGCTCGCGGGGCGGCTGAAGACGCCCGTCTCCGCCTCCGCCTCGGCCTGCCAAGCCGATGCCGGGGCTCTGTCAGCACAGGACCGGCAGGGCGCGGCCTGGTGTGGAGTTGTGGGGGTGCTGTTCAAGACGGCCGGCGGGGCAGCTCGCACGACGGTCGCGACGAAGCATACGTAGTACGTCAGCTTGCGGCGGCGACGGGGCAGGGCGCTTGCCACAGGGAGTGCTATCCTGGCGCATCCGCGGTGCTGAGGGTTCTGTGGGCGATACGGGGCCATGGTCGGATGGCGCGTCTCTCTTGCGCTCTGGTGTGGGCAGTTGAAAGCGGAAAGGTCTGGGGCTTATCTCGCGTTGGACCCGCCCAGAAACCAGCCTCAGCATGCACCTGGGTAGGCTGGCGCTCCCAGGTCTCGCTACCTCGCCCGCGAGTCCGCGGCGCTGGGACGGCTGCCCGTGGCGGACAGGAGCATCGCCGCGGCGCCAGCACGCAGAGACGGGCACAGCGCGCGAGCTGGAGGCCGGCGGGGAGGCGAGCGGCGCTGGGACGGGCTGCGCAAGGGCGAGGTGCCGGCGGATGAGGTCGCAGTACTGACCTCAACGGCAGGCGTGCCGCTGCAGGCGGATCCGGGAAGGTCGTTGCTCGCGCGCGCTCCGGCGCCCCAGCGGCCAGCGCGCAGATTCCACGGCCAAGGGTTTGCGCGGGCGAGTCCGTCTGGCCCGCTTGGGCAGAGCTTGGGCAGAGGCCCAATCAGCGGCGGCGCGAAGGCGAAGGAGGCATGCTGGACGGCGGCGGGGGTGCCAGGGCGTCAGATGGAGGCGCTGCAGGCTGATGCGGCGCCTTACTGCGTTGCTGCTAGCGGCGAGAAAGGGCCTCCTCTCCGCACAGCGGCGATCACTATAGATGGCGACGTCGAGCAGGCAGGCCGACCACCGGGCGCCGTGACGACAACGGCACCCGTCTTCACACCACCGCCAGCCCAGTCCCGGCCGCCAGCCAGCCAGCTATAACACCGCCGGCAGCCCGTCGGCAGCCCGCCCTGCGCCCTCGCCCCGGCCGTCTCTTCGGCGAAATCGCAATATTGCCTCCAGGCGCGCATCCTAAAAAGGGTTTCGTCGACTGGACCACGCACGCGGGCACCGGCAGCCTATCGCCTGCCACCTTAACCAGCAACGCACCCACCCACAACCCACACACACCTCATCGCCTTCACCTCCAACGTACGCTTGCCTGCTCCTCCACCCACCGCTCCTCTCCGCCCCCGTCTCTGCCATGCCCGCGTAGTGACGCCGACAGCAGCACAGCAGCCCGCAGCCCGCAGCCCGCAGCCCGCAGCCCCTCGCGGCCCCGACCGAGCAGCTACTGGTCCGTCGGCGCATTCGCACGTTCTCGAGGGCGGGCCCAACCCAGTTCGCGCGCCTCGACCCTGCGCTCCGACGCCGCCGCCGCCGTGCGACGCGCCCTAAGCCCTTCCGCTGGCAATGGCGACCGACGACTCCTACGTCCCGCACATCTTCGACGACGACAACATGGCCGAGCACTGGGCCACCGACCCGCAGATGTTTGACTCGACCGGTCTCGAGCCCGACCTGTCCGACATGGGCGGCGAGGCAGCCTTCGACTACAACCAATATCTCAACAACGACGCCTTTTCGTCTCCCGCCCGGACCCAGTCTGCCATGCCGGGCTATCCATCGCCCGCCAAGGCCTTCGCCGCCCGCAGCGACCACACGCCTGCTCCGCTGCAGTCACAGTCCGCCGCCCTGCAGCCACGCTCGCAAATGTCGTCGTCGCCCGCAAGCAGCTCGAGCCAAGATTCAGCCTCCGAGACGTCTGGCAGGCGCAAGCGGAAGCTGACCTCGTCTGACTCGTCGCCATCACAGTTCTTCGGCGGCGGCGCCGACACCAGCATGGACGAGTGGCACAAGGACTCGATGGCGGGCTTCGACATGCCCCACGCCCACGACTCGATATTCGTCAAGCGTGAGTCTTCGGATTTTCTCAATCTCGAAAATGACGTGGATACGATCGGCAAGACCATGGCCTCGTCTGCCTTCGAAGTTGGCAGCAGTGGCAGCAGTCCTGCCATCTTCACCTGCGGCTCGCCCAACCAGACTGTCGTGCCGTCCAAGTTGGAACAGCACTCGTCCCAAATGCATGCCAACCCTTCGGTGAGTCTTCTGCGCGAACAATGACACTATTTTCACATCTGACTGAAGCAGGCCGATTTCATCATTGGCGCTCGCGACGAGTCGCCCATGTCTGGTATGAGCTCAAGTCATGAACCTTCGCCCGCAGCTGGGATATTTTCAAGTGCGCCTCTTTGGAACGACTCGGGCTACAACTCGGCCTTTCCGAACCATCCGTATGCGAGCGAACTCTCGCCGACTCAGGCACCACTGAATTACCCCCCCGCCGAGGCCATCGTCTTCCCGAATGCCGTCTCCGGCAGGCCCCGCCTGCACATCAGTCAAGAAGGCAGCAAATCGCGAGTCGAAACACAAATCGGCATCAGGCTGATTTTGGATCCCGTGCCGGCCGGAGTCACGAAGCTCCATCTCCCCAGAAACGCAGTTTCCAAGCCCAAGCTATTGGCAAAAGAGATCATCAAGGCGCCCGAGACGCTGGAACTTTTCACATCGCTGGTGTGCGCGAGTGCTATGGAGAAACCCGAGTTGCAAATGCGTGCCCTGAAGCGAGCCAGTAGCTACCAATCGAACGCACGGAAAAGCAATCCACGGCGCTCTTCCCAGACCGACATGCCCGATGACGATCCAGATGACCCCGACAAGCCTGCCAATGGTGGCGAGGTGCGCATTTGCCAGAACTGTGTGCAGCGTGAGCGTAAGCGCGCTGCACGCAAAAGAGTCAAGAAACAAGAAGATGAGGAGGCATGGGCGGAATATGAGAACGAACGGGTCATCGTGTTCAACGACAAAGAGTACAAGGACTGGGGAGCTGTCACACCCCCAAAGGCAGGCGACGTGCCGCAATACTCACCCACCGCGATGCAAATAGAGGTACCCATGCGCATTGCCTGCTACTGTCGCCACCAGGGCGAGAAGAACGGCTTCCGGTGAGTGCCTACCTGGCCAGATGCTGTGCATCTTTGAGGCTAACACTGGTTTCCAGGGTGATCTTCACCATCAAGGATTATCGCGGAAAGGTGATCGCGCAGTCAATGACGAGCCCAATCCTTATCACGGATGATCACAAGACGCAAGGAGGCCCGGTTCCTTCCTCGACTGGAATGCATCCCGACCCGAATCTGCCGTTCACGCCCCTGGGTACCGTGACTGAGCAGCAGCAGGATTTGCAATCCGGGCCGCATCGCAGGCCGTACTTCTCCACCAATGATTTGCAGTCTCTCCAGAACAACTGGACAGGCCCCAAGACCTTTCCAAGACCGACCAACATGTCGCAGGCTACCGTGACTCCCCGAAATCTTTCACGCCAGACGTCGCCAGTGGGTGCGCAAACGGGGCCGAACAAGAAGCGAAAGTCGAGCGCCACCCACCATCACAAGGTCCCTCGAGACCTTGCCATGACCCAGCTGAATCGTGGTGGCACCGCAACAAGCCCCGGAGCGACCGCGGAAGCCATGGCAATGGCAACCACCATGCCCTCGACGTCCATGCCTCAAGGTAGTTCGTACGCAACTGCAAACGACCCTCACTTCATGATGCAGCCCGTCACAATTCCGCCTTACGCTTCTGGTCCCTCCACTCCCGGTAGCAATGCCGGCTATGTCACCCCCAACACACGCTCTGGAAGCATGGACGCTCTGAATTACCCGTTCCTTTCCATGCCGAACTCCACACAGCAGAGCCGTGCTCCAAGCCCATCGCTCGGGAGACAGTCGATGGGTGGCTACAATCCAGCACCAATCCCAGCAAACATGGTCGGAACCCCCATGAACCTGCTGCAATCGCATATGGACTCGCCAGGTCAAGTCACGCTGCCTCCCTCGATTTACAAGGTCACCCCAGGTGAGTATTCCAAGTCCGGAGGAATCGAGATTTCGATCCTAGGCTCCAACTTCACTCGAGATATGGAAATCTATTTCGGAGATACGATTGCAACCACGACCACGTTCTGGAACAACCAGCTTTTGGTCAGCCTGCTGCCTCCCTCGCCCCACCCCGCCGTCGTTCCTGTGACTGTCCGGATGCAGAATGGGTATATCCCTACACCCGGACCTGGTCCTATTGTTTCTTTCAAGTACGTGGACGACGACGACCAGCGCATTTGCGAGATGGCGCTACGCATTCTCTGCCAGAAGCAAAACGGCAATGCGAAGGCGGATGATTACCGCGGCTTCGCGCGCCATGTCGTAACCATGGCCAGCAACCGTTGGACCCAGAACGGTGGTAACATGCAGCAAAGGTTTGATTCCGCTTTTCCGCCGGGAGACACGGAGGAAATACTCCTCCGATACTTGGATTTGGTCGACATGGACGACAGCCCTCATCTACCGCGCTTCAACATGAAGAACAAGACCGGCGCCACGTTCTTGTCGCTTGCCTGCAGTCTAGGATATGGTCGCGTCGTTGCAGGCCTCCTCGCGAGAGGTGCCAATCCCGATACTCGCGATCGTGGAGGCTACACTCCCCTGATGATGGCGGCCATGCACGGCCATGCTCACATCGTGCGCCGTCTAATTGCCAAGGGAGCCGACCCGATGATGCGTAGTCTGCAGGGATATCTTCCATCTGACTTGGCTACTTCTGAGGAGGTGCTCAACGCCCTTCAGCGAGTCACGTCACACAGGCGAACACGCAGCGCTGGCTCCGTGTCCTTCTCAATGCGCAGCAGGGCAAGCAGTATCGCGTCTACTCATTCCGTGTGGGAGTCGTCTTCCCCCAGCTATGTCAGCGAGGCTGAAGCCGACTATGAGGACGAAGGGGAGGAGTCGGAGGAGCCGGTGGAAACCCCGTCAGCGCCTGGCTGGGTTCCTTCGCGTCGTGGCAGTGCCAAGGAAATCCGACCTTTGCCTTTACCTTCGACTGGTCAGCAGGACCAGCCAGCACTACCTGTCGTGGCTGCCATGAACGCATGGAGAGAGAACCTGAGTGTCCAAATCAATCAATTCCAGCAGAACATGCACTGGAACCTGCCTAATCTGCAGCTTCCGGCTCTTCCGCCTCTACCGAACCTTCCGGGTTACCAGGCTCATCCCATGATGCGTCGCATCAGCTCGCTTGTACCACATCGCAGCCCGCCGCGTACGCCGTCGTCCTCTACCGACGGCATGGAAACTCCGTCCGAGTCGAACGGCAATGACTACAAGTGGAAGGACCTGTTCAGCACGCCAGCGGCTCCTCCGGCCTACGAAGAGATATTCCCAGAGAATGCGGACAAGGACACAGATGTCAAGAAGATGTCCGTGGCTCATGCTGTTGCCGATCACCTCCTCGACCAGGCGTGCGTCCAGAAGTTTGACGTTGTGGCTGAGAGCTCAAGTGACGCCACCAAGGGCAGCCTGAACGTCGAGCTTGGCAAGAAGAGCCTC
Organism: Diplodia corticola; assembly: GCF_001883845.1. Lineage (NCBI taxonomy): Eukaryota > Fungi > Ascomycota > Dothideomycetes > Botryosphaeriales > Botryosphaeriaceae > Diplodia > Diplodia corticola. The sequence continues at coordinate 27,481 of NW_017971567.1, read as the reverse complement.
ACCAAGGAAGAACAGGACCAGGTCAGAAGGGCCCATGCGCAGAAGCTGAAGCGGATCCGGAGCGATCGCAACCTGTTCTTCATTTGGATCCCACTGCTGCTCATCATTCTGTGTGCAATGCTGCGGAGCAGGCTCCCACAGTTGTGGGCGGCTGCGTCTGCCTTCTTCGGCGCTGTCCAGGAACGAACGACGCCCGGCCGCGTGGTCGAGGTTGCGTAAACCAAAGTGTCTCATTATATTCTCTTTTTCGGAGAAGTTCATGTGTACACGGCGCACGTGGAGTAGGTACCTGGTTAGGGGATTGTGCGTTTTGGTCTGGTTCTTCATTGCGCAACTTGCGTAATAATGCTTTGCACAAATGCGTCGATATTGTTATCGACGACTGTTTTTATCGGTTTATCTGAATAGCGCGGTGTCGGCGGGTGGTTTCCAAAACCGTACGTCTTCTAATTCTCTCCGCCGTCTCCCATTTTGCTCGCTTCCGATACCCTGAAAACCGCGCCGAGGGGAGCTGTGCAGGATTGAAAGATGGAAAAACACTACAGACTGTCTGTACAACAGTCCCTACACTACACACCCTCGCAACAAAAACAAGACCATTTTCACGACATTACTTCCCAAAACAGCATCAATTCTCTTTTTTGTTCACGACAGCAGACATTCTTTTTTTTTGGAGTGGGTAGGATGGGATGGCAAGCAAAGGATGGGTTGGGTGGACGGGGAAGGCGGACAACGGATTGATTCCCATCTCCTTTCGTGTTTGAGATTTAGTTTTTTGCCTCCTCTCGTCTACCTCGGGCAGGGAAAGCAAGTGGCGTTGTCACCATTACTACTACGGAGTTGATGAATCAGAAAGCTTGGTGACACCATTTTATGCTTGTTATGTATATAGATTCCCAGAGGCTTGTTCTTTCTTTCTTTCTTTCTGCTGGAAGATTCTTCTTCTTCCTTGCTTTCTGCCTATCTATTCTTCCTTCAACTGGGAGGGGTGGAGTTTGAGGTCTCTCTGTCTCTGTCTCTCACCGTGTACGTGCTAGCAGGCCTTGCTCGATTTGAGGGGGGTGTTGATGTCATGTCCCGTCTTATGGATTTTCTTTTTCGATGCTGTTTCTCGAACGCTTTCGTGTACGCAGAAAAGTGGGGTTCTATGGTACATGTGTGGAAGGGCGTCTAAAGTGTGTTGCGAGTGGATTCAAATTAAATCTACTGTTTCTAGACTATACTGGCTGTTCTCTCACTCTTTCTCTTTCGCTTTCGCTTTGAAATCTGTCTCTTCGTCATGAGATCGAACGTCATCGAGATCCTCTCGCTCGTGAGTTCCACACAACGGTCAATCCGACCGGATATGTCCAACGTGCTAACACAATTCCCTCGCAGCATCGACTGCACCGACCGACCACCCATCAACCCGGTCCTCTCCCTCCCTCAGCTAGATCCGGCAACCCGCACTAGAATGACGAAATACCTACCTTCTCGCCCTGCCCTGCATTTCCTTTTCTTTTTGCCCTTGCCTGGCGCTGTGAGCGGGGGGGAGGGGGGCTGGATGCAGGTGTGCGGGCGGCGATCTGGTCTCCATCTTTCTTGATTGAAAATTTACCCACACACACACATACACGCATGATCTACGATCCGAACCCATCCTATCTACCCGCCGCCGCACTAATAACAGAAGAGGTATGCAGGGCACGCGTTGTGGTAGGTAGATAGATAGAGTTTCCATGCCAATGGATAGGCACCGTACCACCCCCACACACACACACCACTCTCCTCCTCACTGGCACACGTGTTTCTTGTGTTATGTGTGTGTGCACCCATTCCGATCGAGACACAACCCCCCATCGTATGTGCGTTATCAAGCGTGGGGGGGGAGGGGAGAGAGAGGAAGGAATTTGGAATTCATGCAAGGTACGGGGCGGGCGGGGGGAGGCGAGCTGGCGGAGGAGGATTTTCCTCTCGTACGACTTCTGGCTGGTGGGTAGTGACCGGTGGTAGTTGGGGAGTTAAATTAAACGAATTTTTTTTATTGATTTTTGTTTTCTCTCTGTACTATTTTTCCACAGGACGACGCTCTTCTCTGGTGGACACCCAGGTACATACCCGACGATAACAAGACACGCGGGGGAACCTTTCTTTCCGTTCGCCGGGGGAAGGAGGGGGGGAGGGCCCGCGGGTGCCGCCGCCGCCGAACCTGTGAAAGTTCGGGACAAAACAAAAGGCAAGGAAGGCAGGAGAAGGAGAGGAGGGGGAAGGTGGTAAAGGGAGGGGAGGGGAGTGAACAGCATGGTCTGTGCCGACCCTTGGCGCCGGTGGTGTTGATTGGTGGTGGTGACGACGGCTATCAGTAGCGATGGTGATCATCACGGCGATCGTTTTTCCCTGGTTTACTCAGCGCCGCGCGCACGCCATCGTTATTGTTACCTCTACCCCTCATGGTGTTTTTTTTTTTCGTTTGGAGAGGAGATGACACTTGTCCGTCCGTCTCTTCTCGCCGTCCGTCCGTCCGTGTGTACACTGCTGGCCTTTCCTTTTTTTTTCTAAAAATTCTTCTGGACAGGTGTTCTTTCCGTACGTGATGACTGGTTGTGCTGACGACGACTTTGGTCATCAGGCATCAACCTTTTTCCCCGCGATCGCGACTTGATTGCCTTATTCGGAATGCTGGTGTCACGTGGAGTGGCGCGTGGGGCATCCTCGGTCGCCACAGCAGCAAAAGCGCTTTGACGAGAGGATCTTCCTTCTGTTGTGGAGTGGGTTGGTCATGGCACGGACTCGGATGTCCGCGTGATGGTCGGTCACGGAGGTTCGAGTGCCGAAAGACCTGATGGCTTAGTATTTTTTTTCTTTCGTAGCTCGGTGGCGGCGGTGGCGGACGGTCGGTCGTCGGTGTGGACAGACCGGTCATCAATTGTGGCGTGGCTTGGCATATGAGACGGAGGGAGCCGCGCTGTGGATTTTATTGCCGTCAAGTTGGGAATGAATCCTACGGGGAGATGCATTTGTAAAGTGTAGGCGCTACATCTACATGTGGATGTGGACTTCAATGGTCAACACTAATAGCCAGCAGCGTCACTCAAGAACGCGGGAGGACGAAACCCTACGAAAATCACGTGGGGAAGGGTCACTAAATGTGGTGGAATGAGTCCGATCGTGAGCAGTGATTTCATGTCTGCATCGCCGCTAGCTGCCATCCTGATCGGGTAGTCGAGAAGCGCTACCAAACTGCAGGTGGCACGGACTGCTGAAATGCCAAAACCATCATGTCGATACTGCATAATCGGTGCAACTAAAAGTTATAGTTCTAGAAGTTGATTTGAGAGGAGAGAATGATTTGACAGTCAAGATTGGAGGGTATCGGATTGAGATACAGGTGCTGGTCAATGCTCGTCATCGTTGATGCTCGGTGCTGCTTTCCAACATACTCGTGAATCAGGAGTGCTTTTTCTGGAAATCCAGGGCTGTGCATTTGCCTTTGCGATCCTGAAAACCCAAGCAGAACCTTCTCCAAGTACCATCATTGTTTTTGGGCGTAAAGGGGATAGATTCCCTATTACGATTACTTGACCAGAAGGTGAAAGTAGTACTGCCTCTTATATGAAGGGGGTCTTTATACCCTAGACACAAGGAAATCTGCAATCGACAGCTGGGATCACATCCTACGCTTCATCACTACCTCCGGGCACCTGCATAAGGCATGTCTTCGGCAATTCTCCATCACCATGTCAACATCTTTGGACCTACGCTCGAATAGTGCTCTTACAAAGCCTTCACTCTAATTCGCCGGCCTCCATCTTGATATCCTTCGTGATATTATCGGATACTTGGCTGTATGGCATCATGGCCTTTGAGATAACAGGTGTCCAGCTAATTTCTAATGAAAGTAGAAGTCAGTGAACTACATGCGGGCCTGATGGTACTTAATCATTATCAAGGAACTCAACGAAAGTAGGACATAGAACTCGTTTATTTCTTAACGATGCAGGACATCATCGGTAAAAACAGTCTATGCCCATCCTCAATTACCTTTCAGGCCGTAGAGACAAACAGTTTACCGCCGCTCTGGCATTGAAATAAACCGGAAATCGGCCAGGAGCCACAGTAGTGTGAAGTCAACGGCGTTGCGAGACAGAAAAAGAGAAAACCAACAGTTTGGCATGATATTCGACAGAAATATCTCTGAGGCAAGCGATTACAACACCAGTTGCATAGTCCTTAACCAAAAGCTAAATAATGCCACTGAAAGACCACTTTTGTAATACGCTCCATCCAGGGCCTACCAACTCTACGACTCGTGACTGGATCGATTCCGCTGATCTAACCTGGCTATGCGCTTTGTCGCTTCGGGCCGTGTGCAGCACATGATAAGCTGACTGACAGGGAGGGTCTCACCGTCTCGTGGCGGGTGCTCCACTCTCGCTGAAGCAGCGGCACAAAAGTAAAGCTTCATTTCGCCTATGCTGATCTTCTGATGAACTGAGAGTGGCTGTTGTCTCTGTAGGCCCTCAGGAGTCCGAAGAACTGGCGTTTCGTGTTTACTAATCCCATTCCAGCTCATCCGTTCGGTTCTCGCCGCTCTACTCAAGTTGCAGCCCTGTGCAGTCAGTAAGAAGCCGCCAAGACGTCAATACGATCCTCCACATCATCATAGTTTTGGTAATGTTGCGCTGTATTGATATAAATTGATGATGTACATACATCATTGTCTGTGACAGCGTCATTGTGTAAGCTCTCCAAGACCAAATGAGCATAGAGATTCCCAAACGGGACAAAGGAGTTGAGGCCGGTGATAAGTTCGATTAAAGTACTCTCCTTTCTCCCGGGGAGGTTATTAGAGTATGTTGGACACCGACGAACTGGACCGAGCCCAGGATATTTAAGTTGACTTTGGACCGCCTCAGCCCAGACACCATCCGGATACACACGACCTCTATCACGACCTGCTCAAAGGGACACGTGATAAAATAGCACGCGACAGCTGGAAACAGACATCACGAGTAGCTCATCATGTGCCGTGCAGCATTTACCAAGCCCATTTGAAAGATGGGACATTCTAGGGTCAGAATAGGCGCCTGCTGACACCGGCCTCACGGTATGTCAAGCGCAGTTGCCATTGCGAAAGTATGCACATCTGACGCTGGCCCCCTCCCCTCCTGACCGCGTGAGTCCGGTGGTGAGGCGTCTGCACTGCCTTTGGAGCGAGGGCAGAACGCTGCTTAAATGCAGAGCCCTTCGCCGAGCTCAATCTCTCTTCATCACTTCACCACTGAGCGTTACAGCGGGAGTGGCCAGCCTATTGAGCTGAGAACTTCTACCAAACGAAATACAGCCGCGTACTTGCGGGCGTTGCGGTGGCTGCGGTCAGACGCAACTTCCGAGAGCCTGGAAGCACAAGCTCTTGGGCCTGATGACTTCTCCTGCTCCTCTACTGATCCGTACCCTCATCACTTTTCTCTGATTTTTCACAACGATACCAGAGATAGTTGGTGCTGCGCATCATCTTCAACTGATGAGCTTCGTCATTATGCCGGTCTCCCTTATTCGTGCTCGAGAATCGCTCTCTCTCTCCACAACACTCCAAAAAGTGCAATGACATGAACTTCCAAGCAGTAGAATGGGTCGTTGAGTAATGAATCCGGAAGCACGGAAATACTGAGGGAGAGTGATTGCCTGATATCTCAACTGAGTTCAAATACCTCAACCAGAGCAACTGACAAGAAAGGTTTCCGGCCACCGGGTAAGGGATTCCCGACACGTGGAAAGAGAGAAAACCCGAGCAGCTGACAAGAAGACTTCACCTTTGGTTGATTTCATGAATATTTACATTTCGTTTAAATACAGCCGCTGTTCCGTCTCATGGCGGTTTGAACCTCTCCCGCCGAACCAAATAGCCGCCCACCATCTAAGCAACGGTAACGGGCTTGCTGGTGTCCAGCTCATGGAAGCGGCGGAGATCCATCTCCTTGTCCAGGAGGGGGATGACGTAGGGGTCGAAGGTCTTCCAGTAAGGGTTCTCCAGGTGGTATTTCTGGCTCTGCATGTCCCCGAATTGAAATAAGTACAGCATCCAGCAGGGGGAGAGAGAGAGGAACGACATTGTTTCGACAGAGGGGGAAAAATGACTTACGCTCTCCTGCTCGTAGCGCTCGACGATGCACCACTTGCGGGGGTCCTTGTGGTCCTGCATGACGTGCCAGCCGACGGTCTCCTTGTCCTTGGAGTAGACTTGCGAAGCCTCAATCAGCTTGTTGCGCAGCTTCTCCTCGACCTCCTTGCCCTCCTTGGCGTAGAGGTGGACGACGATGGTGTAGACCATTTTTGCTGATTGGTTGTTTCTGACGCAGATCAATCATCAGCTTTTTCCTGCATCCCAGCACATGTCTACGAAAGAAGTCTTGGATTGCAATGGGACCCCGATGCTCTCTACCGCACGCAACGGACAGCCCTCCCGCATCTCTGCCCCCAAAGACAACCGAGTCCCGCAATGCAGACAGGAGGAGGCGGGCAAAAAGAGCTCAAACGACGACAACGATCAATGGCGCCGCCCACCTCCATTGCTCGTGGTCTGATGTCACGTCTTGCCCCTCCTCCGCTGCTCCCAGGCCGCCGGGAGACGCCGCCGCGCACCAATGGGGCAAACGCTCCCGACCGTGACTGAATAAAAGATGGTGGACGAAAGGAGAGAGTAAGACATACCGTGTAGTGATGTGAATTGATGAAAAGATGGGCGCAATGGATGAGAGAGGAGGGGGGGAGGAGGGGTAGATGGAGGGGCAGCGTTGTTTATTAAAGGGCTCGAGCTAAGGCAGGCTCAGCTAGGCCCCACCCGGGTTGCCCGGCGTGCCGTTCCTAGACCCGCAAAATTCCCTGGGGCCTGACGTCGACGCGGGCTTTGTTGTTTTTTTCTGTGGCAGCGAGAACAAGAAGAAGGTGAGGCGGCGCCGCGGTTGGACCGAGAGAAGCTCCGCCCACCTAAGCCTTATGCCATGACGCCTGACGATAAGCATTCAGTAGGACTCGTATTCATATTTCATCTGCCCAGTTGTCCTTCGAGGAGCGCCACGTACAGCGCTCTGAATCCGCAACTTCGACCGAGAACAACAGCCCCCCACCTCCGGAGCATCTGCCATGCTCAGCTGTCAGCCAACCGGAAGCCAGCCAGCCAATTGGAGACCAACAAGGCACCCAGGAGTGAGAAAGGGAAATGACCTGCTGTAGCAAGGCCAGAAACGTGCTAAAACCAGCCAATTCATCTCCTAAAACACATCAAGAAGGGAAGACGAGCCAAGAAAATGGAAAGGATTGTATGAGAATAGAAAATGTCTCTGCGCCCATACTGAACGTTGCCCCATCTGGCTCACCACAAACTTTCTTCCCCCCGCAACGCTATGCAAGAAAGGCCTTTCCCTGACGATCCTCAGGGCATAGAAAATGAAAAAAAATAGTGGTCGGTAGTAGATCAAGAACGCCCATCCAAATCCCTCTGCTCTCTTTGATGCAGAAACGAACCGAGAAATAGGTTTTTGGAACGCAGATTCGAAATCGCCGGCGACGGAAATGCTGCCATGTGCGAAAACTCCGCTGTCGAGAGACAAGAGACATCAACTGGAGAAATAGGCCATCAATCGTTACAAACAATGACCCATCTACATCATGTTCATGAGACCGTTGTTGGCATACGCCATCGGCCTGATCGGCGGGTGCGGCACCGCCTCGAACTTGTGGAAGTCGAGCTTCAGCTCGGGGCCGATGTTGATGTATGCACCCTTGTTTTCCGTGCTGTCGCAGTACTTGGGTGCCGAGAAGACTGTTGCCAGCTGATTAGCTCACCGACACTTGCATGGTATGAACCGATATCCTTACCCGTGATGCACCTTCCGTCATGCTCGACCTCGTAACCCTCCATGCGAACCTCGTGACTTCTGATGATGGCTTCCAGCCCGTTCTTCTCGCAGAATCTCTTGGTGACATCGGGTCCGAATTGCAGACCGACACCTCTCTTGCTGGGGCCCCGACCAGGAGCGGGCTGTGGATCCGTCCACAGCATCTCCATCATCAACCCGCTCTGGCCGGGTTGCCTTTGGTTGTGCCTGTTCAACTTCCTCACGTCGTCCAAGCTAATCGCGTCGTTCGAGAACAGACCACCGTGCAGAACGAAGAACTTCTTGCCAATGAGCGTGGCCAGCGGTAATGCGGAGAAGGACTCCGAGAAGATCTTGAAGACGCGCTCCGTGTACTTGGCGCGGCACTCGCCCTCGAAGCCGTACATGCGGTTCATGTCGTCCGTCTCGTGGTTGCCGCGATTGAGGAAGAAGAGCTTGGGGTACAGCATCTTATACGCGTACAGCAAGAGCGCCACTTCGGTCGACCACGACCCACGGTCGACAAAGTCACCGTTGAAGAGATATGCGTGCGATTCAGACGGGAAGCCATTGAGGCGGAAGATTTCGAGAAGATCGAAGAATTGGCCTGCAATGCCATCAGCCAATGCCGAAGCAGAGCGAATGGTGTAACTTACCGTGAGTGTCACCGCATACGGTAATCTTGGTGCCCTCGGGAACGTCATACTCGACCATGGTGGGCTCGTTGTACACGAGCTCCTTCACAGCGATGATGATCTGGTAGACATATTTCCTGTGGATCTTCTTGCCGTCCTTGAACCTCTGGATCATGTCCTCGATGAATTCCTTGGTCATGTTCGTGCCCTCCATCCTCGCACCGTCATACCCGTCTTCCACGACCATGTTGTCCAGATCGAGGCCCTCGATTGCCGAGGGCGCATCCGAGACCTCGATGGCCTTGAGGAAAGCATCGCGCTTGACGACCTTCTCACATTCGGCGTGCTGCAGCTTCGCGACCTTGTCGTTCGGGTTCTTCTTGACGACGATCTTCCAGTCGCGGAGCGCATCGTGGTGCTTCAGAATGGCCGTGTTGGCGACGGCACGGCGGTAGTATGCCTGTTGGAACGTGGTTCAGCAATGCACTCACGCAACGCTTCCCGCAGAAATGCAATATTCACGCACCTTGACATTGTTCGGGTCGAGCTCGATTGCCTTGTTTGCGTCGACGACGGCGAAACCGTATGCCTCAAGCTTGATGTTGGCCTGGGTGGGACTCTGTCAGCTACTGGTCGCGTGCGCAGTTGCTAGAGGCGGGGAAGCAACAAGCATACCTGGGCGCGGTTGGTGTAGAACGAGGGCTCTTTGTCGTACACCTCAATGGCCTGGGTGTAGAAGTCGATGGCGGCGGGCCAGTCGTGCTCCTTGAAAGCCTTGTTGCCCTTCTCCTTGAGGGCAACGGCGTCCTCTTGAGAACCCATGTTGGAAGGCAGAGACAATAACTGGTTGTTGCTGTCACCGATTCACCGCTGACGCTCGGGCGCGCGCCTAGCTAAGTAAGAAGGCGCGTGGGGTGAAGGCTAAAAGGTGCACGGGGCAAAGCGGAAGGAAGGGCGGGATTGCGCGGGAGCTTGACGCGGCCGGGCAGAATGCAACAGAGCGGAGATCGCAAGAGCAGAGCGCAAGCGGCGGGCGAGGGAAAAAGAAGGACTCGTCAAATTCGAGTAACGGGCTTGGAATGCGATGACGGCGGCGGAAAGAACGAGAAGGCCGAGGCGCGGCCCGTGCTGCTTTCCATCCCGCTTCCATGTGCGGCTCCCCCGAGTGCCAATGCTGTCTCTTTAAGCTCAACCACCAGACGACAACCCTTTGAGCTCGCGCCCGCCGCTCCTCCGTCGACCGCCCCCTCCCTCCTTCTCTCCTTCGGCCTCACAGCGAACCCGCGCCCCTTGAACTGTCCCCCGCTGTACAAACCAAACCGCCACGCGTCCCACCGCAAACGACTCCAGCCAGCTCCACCTACCTACCTGACCTCCCGGCCCACCGCCAACCAACAAAAAGAAAACACCAACAATGTCGCGCTCCTACGTCACCCCCTCGCAGCACCGCCACCTGCGCGCGTGCATGGTGTGCAGCTACGTGCAGCCGGCGGCCAAGTTCCGGCAGCAGGGCTGCCCCAACTGCGAGTTCCTCGAGATGCACGGCGCCGACGAGGCGCACATCGCCGACTGCACCTCGGCCGTCTTCGAGGGCCTCATCGCCCTGGCCGACCCCGGCTCGAGCTGGGTCGCCAAGTGGCAGCGCCTCGACGGGTACGTGCCGGGCATGTACGCTACCAAGGTTTCGGGGATCGTGAGTCTCTCTCTCTCTCTCTCTCTCTCTCTCTCTCTCGCGTTTCTAGATTCGGTAGTGAGGAATCCTGTGCTGATACGATGTGTGCAGCTTGGTGAGGAACAATTGGCCGCGTGCGAGGCTGCAGGCGTGAAGTACATCCCGTAAGCTATTACAGAACCGACCCTGTCTCGATTGACATCCAGTTGACCACTTCCACCGCAGGCGCGACGGCAGCGAACAGGAGGACTTCAACGAGGCATGAAAGAAAAGAAGGAAACAGCTATCCAAACCGACAAAAAAAAAACTATATCGATACCTTGTTATGCATTTGAGCGGGAAGTGGCGTTACAAAGACGATATCAAATATGCGCGCTCGAGGGTGGCACAATTGGCGTCAAAGTGGATATTTTACAACTGGGAAGGTACTGGGCAGCTGGAGGCACATGATGGTGGTCTGACGAGCAAGCAGTAATGGGAGGAGCAGGGCTAGACAGAAAGGATCTTATCTGATCAGATGAAAAACGTTCGGCGCTGCAACCCCCCCAAATACCCACCGAGGGTTCTCCAATTCGATGAACCAATGAACCATCGAGCATGATCTCCCTTCGGATACAGTATAATCGTGGTCGGGCCACCATTTTCGTGAAAGTCCTGCGCTCTTCCAGGAAGTGCTTGTTGCACTTCGAGAAGACTGTAGTAGCTGCAAGAGAGGGCTCCGTGTCGCTTAGCCAGAGCAATTCCAAAATACCGAAACGTCGAATTGTCTAGGCATCTCGCGTTATCGTCGCAGAAAATGGCGAAAGCTGTGCTGTGGAGGGATCGATTCACATGCCGCCGGATCATTTCCCCCCCGCTTCTCCTGCAGCACACAGTCTATCAACCTCCCTTGGGGCAACACCGCCGGCATTTGTGCCGACAGGGGTCTCACACCCGTTTGGCTGTCGCTGCTTCGCTCAGGAGGGGAAGACGGCCCACCTGCCAAAGCGGTGAATCAAGGCGAGATCGGTATACGACAGGATCGTATAAGAGCACGCATTATAGGTGGAGGGGGGCGAGGGGAGGGGAGACCGGGGTCTGGGGTTTGGCCATCGACAATCTTAATCTCATACGCATCTGCTACACATTCCCACATTTTCATTGTGGCAGCCGGCACGCAAGACGAAAATGGCGCCATACACAACCCACACGCATGTCTTCACGCTAAGGCACCCAAGGAGGTATGAGGATCGACCATGATTTTTAAAAAAGGAAAGTACCCACTCCGCATTCGCATACGATGCTTTCTTTCTTGAGAATGTGGTATCATCTGCATTTCCCAATGATGTCTCTACGCTCAACATAATCTTGTGTTTATCCACATAAACTGCAAGTGATATAATAGATACTCCCCAAGGCCTGCTAGAACAAACCCGCCCCAACGAGAGAAAAGATGATGGAAAAGGGCTAAAGGTATCGTCTAGAAAACGCGAAACTCCCCATCATAAAGTAATAAAACTCCTAAACCCCAGTGTCTGATGCAACAGTCAAATGTGAAACGCTCATGATGCCGCATACCGGTCGTTACGCAAATGTGAAAGCGGGTCGAGATCATCTCCATACAAGGTGGTGCATTGAGATCCTCGTGCCCCACGGGAGTTTGGCGGCCTAAAGCGCGAAGAGCAGACCCGCGGCAGCCGCGGCGGCGATGGGAGCCACCGGCATCGCCGTCTTCATCGGCATGGCAGCGTTGTCAGAGACGTCCAGGCCGCCGTTCCTTGCGCCTCCGGTGGCAACGACAATGGCTGACACGGCATTGGCGACGCCGGTTGCGTCCGGAACGGAAGCGGTGCCAGTGGTGATTTCCTCAATGTTCGAGTCAGTGGCGTTGTAATTGGTCTGAGCAAGGGAGATCTCGTTGTTGGCGAGGTCATATACGACATAAGCGGACCGCAGGAAGGTGTCACCAAGCACGGCAGTGGAGTCTCCGGCTGGGCTGATGCCAAGAATGCAGACGGCTTGGCCCTTTGAATAGCCTGCCAAGAGGACCAGCTCATTCATCGGGACGCTGATCGTGGGGGAGCTGAAGGTGAACTCCAGCGAGTCGGAACTGGTAGCCGCATCGCAGTCAATGAAGGCAGCACCCTCATTCTCGTCGTAAACGGCGTCGAAATCGTTGTAAATGCTGGTGACGACATCGTCCGGCAGATAGGTGAGACTGCTGCCCGAATCGAGAAGCACAGGGACGGCATCGGTACTGCTGGTGTTACTGTTTAAGTACGTTCCGGTGTTGCCGTTGGAGCCGATGCCGGTCAGCGCAATGATAAGCTCCCTGTACTGGCTGGCCTCCTGGAGGATGGGGAGGGTCGATAGACTGCCGTGGTACTTTTCCGTGTCCACGCCGCCAAAGAGGATGTTTCCTTTACTCGCATCCAGATCGTTCAACCACAGACTGTAGGCATTGGATTGGATGATTCCCTTGTTGACCAAAAGCTGGGGCAAGTTGGGATAAGCGGCGAGACCGGCTCGATTGACAGCGACTTCGTTCTTGGTGTAACCAATTCCCAAGACACCTTCTGACGAAGTCGACGTGTAGCCAATACCAAATTGCATATCCGTGAGATTTTGGCCGCCAAAGGTGAAGGTATCCTTGACATAATCACCGGATGCACCAGAGCCGTCCACATAGGAAATGTTGAACAGGCTGTTGACATATTCGTATGTTGACGAGTCGTTCGCGCTGTAGGTGCCAGAGCTCGAGCAGTCGTTCTGGGAAGAGGAGCAGAGATCGGAATCATCAGTGTTCACCCAGAGGTCGCTCGAGCCGGTGTCCAGATGGAGACGGAGTGATTGGGCAGGAGTTCCTAGGGAGGCGTTTGCGAAGTAGAGTGTTTCCAGGTTGTCGAGAGTCTCCTGCAGACTGTCTCTCTTTCTTCTCCTCCTCGCTTGGTCGCGCTCAATGGGATTTGAGACATGTCTTCTTTGGATTTCAGCACCGAAAACCTTTGGTGCCGAGTCCTGAGGTCAAGGTTAGGGGATGGATGGTGTGGCAAGGAGGTAGCGGCATACTGTTCTCTTGGCCAATTGGAGGCCGTCGGTTAAGGATATTAAGCCCGTGGCGAGCGTCAGTGCGACAGTGCACCTCATGGTTCCGGGTGAAGGAGGTTGGCGAGATGTACAAAATAGGAATGCAAGCAAGGCAGGATGCCGTCCAGGATATAACTTTTGGAGAAGCGAGAAGCACGCGGGTAGTGGGCCGGCAGAAAACTGCGACGGCTGTGCGATCAGGGATTGTTATGAGCCCCCGCGGAGAGGTACGTACGACGTACGGTGATGACGACGACTCTCCAGAAGTAGTGTGGCGGAGGTCGGCAATGACGGACCAAGCTTACCTCACGCGCCACCGGCGGAAAAGAAGATGAAGAGAAAGGGAAGAGAAAAGGCTAGTACCAGATGCGCAGACTGCGCGGGGCGTTCCTGAGAAATACTGCATTGCCATTGAGCAGCGGACTGAGACGGCCACTGCGTTTCGACTGCTGACGGCTGAGCGTTACTTGGCCCAAGCAATCAGCCAGGCTGTGCAGAGCATCATTGCACTATACGCTGACCAGGTAAGGATTGCGGCTGATGGGGGCCGGAGACGCTGGATGTAAGCGCCGTGTTGGTAAACGATAGGTTGCGAGGCGCGCGTCCCCAACCCACAGCTTTTGCGACAGCGACAGCCGCGATGTGCCGGAAGCCGCTGAGTCCGAGTTTTGCCATGCACCGAGCCAAGCTGCCCTTAAGGCCGCACAAGCAGGATTGCGTGCTGCCAGCTGGCCAGCTGCCGCCGCCGAGCCGTACCGCATGGGCCCATAGGCTGAGACTTTGCTGAAGGCGGATGTGACGCGTAAGGCTGCGGCCTGTGGCCCGGAGACGCGGCTGTCTCCGTCGGACCGTCAGCTGTCTGCCACTGTTGGCAGAGTTCGGCGCAGGTACAGGGCGGCAGCAGCGCGAGCGCATCAGGGCGTCTCTGTGGATCTGGAGTGCGACAAGGCCCCCCCATCGTGCTCAGGGCCCTGCATGACAAGAGGGGTGCTGTGGTGCGGGGAGTGTGAGAGCGCTAAATGAGGCTGGCGGAAGATCTCGCGCTCGGCCTGTGGCGAAACCGAAGGACTGAGCCCTGCCTGAACCCTGCCTGAGCCCTGTCCGTGGCCCGAGCCCTGAGAAGCCTGGTGCACGGGCCTCGCTTTTCGCGGGCGCGGTTGAACACGCGTTGACGCGACTGCTCCACAGCACGCGACGCAATCGTCAAGCTCAGCATCGCGCCAACCCACCACCACGGTATCGCTCGCCACCATGGTGACCGCCGAGTCTTCCAGCGCTGCCGCGCGCAACGGCCTGAAGGCCCAACCCAACGGCACCGCCGCCGGCTACGAACTGCCATGGTCCGTTTCTGTGGCTCACCCTGCCGTTTCCCGCACTGATGGTGTTGCGCTCTAGGGTTGAGAAATACCGTCCGCTCATCTTAGACGACATCGTAGGCAACACCGAGACAATCGAGCGCCTCAAAATCATTGCCAAAGATGGAAACATGCCGCACGTTATCATCTCGGGCATGCCTGGCATTGGAAAGACCACGTCGATATTGTGCCTGGCCCGCCAGCTGCTTGGAGATGCATACAAAGAAGCTGTCCTGGAGCTCAACGCCAGCGATGAGCGAGGCATTGATGTTGTGAGAAACCGTATCAAGGGTTTTGCGCAGAAGAAGGTCACGCTCCCCGCAGGCCGACAGAAAATTGTCATCCTGGATGAGGCAGACAGGTAGGCTGTGCTAGACCGTCATCCTGGACCACGCTGACCGGTGACTAGTATGACGTCGGGTGCTCAGCAAGCCTTACGGCGAACCATGGAAATATACTCGTCGACGACTCGGTTCGCCTTCGCGTGCAACCAATCGAACAAGATCATCGAGCCGCTTCAGTCCCGTTGCGCCATTTTGCGGTATTCCCGGTTGACGGACGCGCAACTCGTAAAGCGGCTGATGCAGATCTGCGAGGCGGAGAAGGTCGAGTATTCCGAAGACGGTCTTGCCGCTCTTGTGTTTTCGGCCGAGGGAGACATGCGTCAGGCAATCAACAACCTGCAGAGCACGCATGCGGGCTTCGGCTTCGTCAACGGTGACAATGTCTTCAAAGTGGTTGACAGCCCGCATCCCATCAAGGTCCAAGCAATGATCAAGGCTTGCCATGAGCAGAACGTCGATGTCGCTCTCGACAGCCTCCGCGAGCTCTGGTGGGTTCCATGTTTACTTGGGCATGGCAGCATCACTGACACTGGTCATAGGGAGCTCGGATATTCTTGCCACGACATCATCAGCACCATGTTCAAGGTCACCAAAACGATTCCTAGCCTGTCTGAGCACGCCAAGCTTGAGTTCATCAAGGAAATCGGCTTCACACACATGCGCATCCTCGAAGGCGTGCAAACCTTCCTGCAGTTGTCTGGATGCGTTGCACGGCTGTGTAAGATTAACATGAAGCCCAGCCTGTTCGCAATCCCGAAGTCAAAGTCGTGAAAGACCGATTTTGCCTGGTCTCGGAAATTGTGTTTGCTGCATCTTACACGGCGTTATGGATAGGAATGTAGGCGGGGCATGAGCTTGAGAGGATGGGGCTGGAATCTAAAAATAATGACCAACAAGGCGCTAGGATTATCAGGAAAATCAGTTACGGAGTGAGACAGGCCTCAGTGCCGAACAGGGAGCTTGAGTTAGACTGCGGAGCTCGGACGAAATCGACTCGCTAGTGGTTCGACATCACGGGCTGTTGTCTCTTCGGGTGCCACGGCACAAGATGCGAATGGAAGCGAGATATAGCATGAGTTTAAAGCCATGACCGGATGCGGTTGCCACAAGCGTTTGGGTCTCAAGTCTAGATAATTTTTTTATCGTCCCCTGCGTGCTAACTCTCTTATTACCCCACGCTCGCTATGGCATGGATGGCTCCCTCGGAAGAACAGCAGGGCTCCAACGCTCCAACCTGACTCGGAGCGGTGTCAATGCACGTGGACTCCTGCTTAAGTTCAGCGAGCTTGTCATTGGTCGATTAGCCTCGAAGATCTCATGCATCGCGCTGGAGCAGCACCCGCACGCACCCCTCAATCCAGAAACGTGGGGCCAAGGGGACCAACTGGACAACACCAGTCCCGGAGGCCAGGAGACGGAGCCAAGCATAAGCAACATGACCTCACAGAAGTGGGTAGCCAGATTGTTCCTGGCGCCAGCTGCGTGGTCGGCGGGGAAGGCTCTCGCGGCTATCGATAAAGAAACACCTACCCCGCAGCGCACTGACGGATTCCCCGCGACGCTCACATCCCGCGGCTGCCGATCGAGAAGCTCATATATTGACTGTCTTGCGCAAAAGGCGTGGCGGTGGCTCCTTGTGGTTGAGATCCTCTCGGCCACGCCGAGCAGGGAATGGGCGTTGCTGTGGACAAGAGAAGGCGCGAATTAACGGCGGGGCGTCTGCTGCATCTCACGCGTTCGCAGATGGCGTCAAGCACGCCATCCAGGGTCCCCGCAGAGACCTTCATCCCAGCGACCGATCTCGGAACTGCTCAAATCTCACGGCTGCTGCCCGCTCTCTCTTACTTGTGTTCTTCACCCCTCCTCCTCTCCAGCACCGTGACTGTGAATTTTCGGATCGTTATACCATACGACCAGACCTTGGGCTTGAGCTTCGCGAGTTACTCCGCAGCAAGACAAAATGAGCGACGAGACTCCTCAGAGATTCGAGACCCTCCAGCTTCACGCTGGGTAGGTGCTATCCGGCGCGATGAGCTGTTATGACTGCGCTGACCAAGTGCTCACAGCCAGGAGCCTGACCCGGCGACTAGGTCTCGCGCGACGCCCATCTACGCCACTACTGTGCGTTTTCACAGCTCTTGATCGTATCTCCGGCTTTAGAAACTGAAATTCGCAGTCATACGTCTTCAATGACTCCGCGCACGGTGCGAGGCTGTTCGGCCTCAAGGAGTTCGGCAACATCTACAGCCGCATCATGAATGTAAGCAATTGGGCCCCAGGATTTTTGGCGAGCGCATAAGCTGAGAGGAGACTGCGTCATGTCTAGCCCACCGTCGATGTCTTCGAGAAGCGTATGGCAGCCCTCGAGAACGGCGTTGCGGCCGTCGCAGCCGCGTCCGGTCAGGCTGCTCAGTTTCTGGCCATCGCCGCCCTTGCCGAAGCTGGCGACAACATCATCTCGACCTCGAACCTGTACGGCGGTACTTACAACCAGTTCAAGGTTGCCTTCCGGCGCCTAGGCATCAACACCAAATTCGTCAATGGCGACAAGCCTGAGGACTTCAAGGCCTTGATCGATGACAAGACCAAGGCTATTTACCTTGAGAGCATTGGCAACCCCAAGTACAATGTGCCAGACTATGAGGCAATCTGCAAAATTGCGCACGATGCCGGTGTGCCTGTTGTTGTACGTGGGTTCGTAATTCCATTGAAGCCGGAACAAGAGCTAACAGGGTTGGATAT
The DNA here is from genome assembly GCF_001883845.1 of Diplodia corticola. NCBI lineage: Eukaryota > Fungi > Ascomycota > Dothideomycetes > Botryosphaeriales > Botryosphaeriaceae > Diplodia > Diplodia corticola. The sequence continues at coordinate 9,811 of NW_017971567.1, read as the reverse complement.
TGTTCAGGTTGACAACACCTTCGGTGCCGGCGGTTTCTTCTGTCGCCCCATTGACCATGGCGCTGACATTGTCGTGCACTCGGCAACCAAGTGGATTGGTGGTCACGGTACCACCATCGGCGGTGTCGTTATCGACAGCGGCAAGTTCGACTGGGGCAAGAACGCGAAGCGCTTCCCCACCATGGTCGAGCCTTCGCCCGGCTACCACGGCCTGAAGTTCTGGGAGACGTTCGGCCCCATCACTTTCGCCATCCGTGTCCGCGTCGAGATCCTCCGAGACCTCGGCCCGGCGCTGAACCCCTTCGCTGCCCAGCAGCTCCTGCTCGGTCTTGAGACGCTCTCTCTGCGTTGCGAGAGGCACGCCGAGAACGCGATCAAGCTCGCCAGGTGGCTCGAGCAGAACCCCAATGTCTCGTGGGTCTCGTACCCTGGTCTCGAGAACCATCCCAGCCACCAGCTCGCCAAGAAATACCTCCCCAGGGGCTTCGGCGGTGTCTTGTCTTTTGGTGTCAAGGGTGACGCCGAGGCGGGTAGCCAGGTCGTTGACAATTTGAAGCTTATCTCCAACCTCGCCAAGTAAGTCACTGCTGATGAACTAGCAATCGCTCGAGCGAGGTTACTGATCGCGTATCGAAACAGTGTCGGTGACTCCAAGTCTTTGGCCATTCACCCCTGGAGCACCACTCATGAGCAACTTAGCGATGAAGAGAAGATCAGCAGTGGCGTCACTGAAGTATGTTCCCACGGCACCGATTCGAAAGGAGCGGATCAAGAGGGTCAAACAAGTTTCTAATCATCTCCCCGCTTGCAGGATCTCATCCGTATCTCTGTCGGAACCGAGCATATCGACGACATCATTGCCGACTTCGAGCAGTCTTTCGCACAGTCCGCGACCAAGCCGGAGGCTTCTGGCGATGCGGCGAACGCTGCCAAGACGGGCAGCGTTGCTGTTGACGCTAAGCTGAGCGGTTCCACCTAGAGAAAACAAGATGGTTTAGAGAGGCTTGGAGAGAGAGAGTGTGTGTGAGTGAGTGAGAGAGCGATATTCCCGTGTGTTTTATGATTCCCTTTGAATAATTTTTGTTGAGCGGGTTTGTAAATGCAATTATATTCTATCCGAAGTTCGAGTTGCCATGGGCTTGACGCCGCGCTTGGTTTCATTTGTGTGATTTGCTATTGTGTCTACAGTCTCCACGTTTAATCCGAGACTGGAGTAATACATTGGAGATTTGTTCGTTCTCCAGACAGGTCTGATACGTTGGATCAACTTGGGAACGTTCGTCTTGAGTTCGAATTTTTGCATTTTAAATGACCTTACTCTGGGTCCCTCCTAGCTATCAAACTTGGATTTGTGAAGCGCCTCTTAAGCGGCTTGGACTTTTTACAGCCCATTTGACCCTACGAGAAGGCAGAACCTTACAACTTTGGTCTCGTCTCATATTCGCTCTCAACTATTCGCCGCTTTTCATCCAATTAGACCATCTCCCCACCTCCTTCCCTAACGTCTCCTCCGTGACACCTCCCCTCAAGCCCCTGAGCAAACCTTCGCTTCTATTCCGCCTCACCATCGCTCTACTCGCCTGTCTTCATCCACTCATGTTTTCCAGGCGAGCAGTGAACTTCAGAAAAGCAAGTGATACCCATATTCAACGCCCGTAACTAAGGACGGCAGTAACAGCGATACATATAAGGCATCGAAGAACCTTCTTTTTTGTGGCACGGCTGGTCGTGTGGCAGAGACGTAATCGGTGCAGGAAACGCACGTCTGCGATTTGCAAGTTTCCGAGATCAAATTACCAGAAGCGGCAAGTCTGTATCACTCCACCAGGATACGGATTGACACGATTAGAAGTGCGGGGAAAAGCCCTCTTGCTCGGTCCTCAAAAGCGACTTCTTCCCCGCGTGGCTGCAAAGAAAGAGAAAAAAAAAGAAAGCCAACATGTGTCAACGCCAAGGACCAAGGGGAGAGCGGACATATTTCCATTTTGCATGTGAAGACGTCACGTGCGGTGGGCAGCAGGGTGATGCAAGGCGATCTGAATGGCGTGCATGTGGCTTGAGTTACCCCGGAATTCCTGCCGGTGGCTAGCGCGCAGCCGGGGGGGAGGAAGGAGGTCAGCGGGCGCCGTGCTCTCTGTGGACGAGGAGCTGGGGGGTTTTTCGGTCAGCGGGTCGGTCGACCCCCCTGCCGCGAGGCGGTGGGCGCGTGAGCGGGGAGTCCGGCCGTTAGCAGCACGCAGACAATGCTGTTCTGGGGGGTGAGTTGCGTGCCGGAGATGGCGGGCTCCTTAAAGGCAGAATGATAGCTGGGGCCCGTGCGCTACGGCCGATTCGCTGCGGTGCGTCGGTCGCCCCAAGCTGGGCAGATGCCGAGGCTCCTACGGCCAGTCGGCCGCTGGACGATGCGCTGTATCAACCGCCCTCCGCCGCACCTCCAGCTCTTGCCCACCTCCGGAGCCCGCCCCTTCTTCTCTCCTCGGACCTGAGCTGCGTGTGACAGCCTCTCCTTCCCGCGTTTCCTTGGGATTTTTTAGACATAGAGGCATAGACCACACCTCTCGTCCTTGAGTGCTGCCGCCCGCCTGACATCACCGTTCCGCTTTCATTTTCTTGGCTCCGCACTGCTCCGCCTTCAAGCCACGACGCGTGGGTTTCCCTCTTCAGCCCCTCCCCGGCATCGCCGACCCGACTGCTGACCAGCCGCCTGATGCCAGCTTCGTCCCCCAGCCGTTAGATTTCTCGCGCTTGCTCGTCGACATCTCGTCAACCGCCCGATTCTACCGCCATGGCTCCCAAGTTGCTCGCGGTGCAGCGCGCCGCTGATATCGGAGGCATCCCGCCGAACGGCAAGCCCCACAGCGTGCCCGTCCCCGGCACCGCCACCGAGAACAGGACCGCCACCTACAGGCATTGGCGCTTTGCCGACCGCCCGCTGGAGACGCTGGACGAGACGGTCAGTCGACCTGATGAGGAGCGAGCGACCAGGCGCTGACTCTTTCTTTGCTTTTCCTTAGGTCCAAACGCTACACGATGCGTTCGAGCAGTCCGGTAAGCTTTTTTGGGGACGGAGAGAGAGCCGGCTGAGAGGTGGACTGACGCCTCCGTAGCGCGCAACAATCCCGGGAGCCGCTGCCTTGGCTACCGCCCCTACGACCCTGTGACGAAAACGTACGGGGCATACGTGTGGGAGGACTACGCGACGGTTCAGACGAGGAGGAAGAACTTCGGTGCTGGTCTGGTCAAGGTCTTCGAGGAAGCTGGCGTGTCGCCGGTGCGCGGGCTTGGTATTGGCCTGTGGTGCCAGAACAGGCCGGAATGGCAGATAACCGGTACGTGATCGCTTCCAGGGGAGAGTAGGATGCCGGCGCAGCTGATGGTGGGATCCAGATCTGGGAGCCATGTCGCAGGGAATGTTCACCGTCTCCATCTACGATACTCTGGGCCCGGATACCACCGAGTACATCATAAACCACGCGGAGCTGAAGTGCGTCGCGACTTCGCTCAACCACGTCGCCGCTCTCTTGAAGCTCAAGCCCCGCATGCCCTCGTTGCAACTCATCGTCTGCTTGGACCCCCTTAGTGAGGGCGAACGGCCGGGCGAGTCCAAGGGCGACCTTCTCAACGCCATCGCGGCTGACCTTGGAGTTCGCATCCTCTACTTGAGGGATGTCGAGGCGATCGGAGAGCAGAACCCCCGTCCTTACGACCCTCCCACTGCGGATGACGTTATCACCATCAATTACACCTCGGGCACCACTGGTAACCCCAAGGGTGTTGTGTTGACGCACAGGAACGCCATTGGCGCCACCAGCTCATCCATGACCATTACTAACCAGACTGGCGACGATGTCATGTGCTCTTTCCTGCCTCTTGCCCACATCTTCGAGCGTGTTGGTGAGCATGCTGCTCTCTGGGGAGGCTGTGGAATCGGCTATTTCCACGGAAACATCCAGGAGCTTGTCGACGACCTGAAGCTTCTGCGGCCGACGGTTTTCAGCGGAGTTCCTCGTCTGTACAACCGCTTCGGCGGTGCTGTCAAGGCCGCAACTCTGCAGGCGCCGGGTGTCAGGGGATCGCTATCGCGACATGTTGTGAGCACCAAGTTGGCCGCGCTTGAAGGCCCTAACCCCACCACCCAGCACTTCTTCTGGGACCGCATCTGGTCGAAGAAGGCTGCAGCAGCACTCGGGCTGGACAGGACAAAGACCATGGTCACTGGCTCGGCTCCGATCGATCCTTCGCTGCAGAACTTCCTCCGCGTCGTCTGCGCGAACGATTTCGTCCAGGGCTACGGCCTGACGGAGACGTATGCCGCGTCCGTTGCGCAGTTGGCCGGCGACCACTCCTCGGGCAACTGCGGCGCCGCCACCCCGTCCACCGAATTCTGCCTGGAGTCCGTCCCGGACATGGAATACCTCGCGACGGACAAGCCCAGGCCGCGCGGCGAGGTCCTGCTGCGCGGCCCCACGCGTTTCCGGGAGTACTTCCGCAACCCGGAGGAGACGGCCAAGAGCGTGGACGCGGACGGCTGGTTCCACACGGGCGACATTGGCGAGATCGACGAGCTGGGCCGGCTCCGGATCATCGACCGCCGCAAGAACGTGCTCAAGCTGGCGCAGGGCGAGTACATTTCGCCGGAGCGCATCGAGAACGTGTACCTGGCCAACTGCAACTGGCTGGGCACGGCGTACGTGCACGGCGACTCGACGCAGGCGTGCCTGGTGGGCCTGTTCGGCATCCAGCCCGACCAGTTCGCCAACTTCGCGGGCAAGGTCCTCGGCAAGGCCATCGCGGACACGGACGCGGCGGCGCTCGCCGAGGCGGCGGACAGCCCGAAGGTGCGCGCGGCGGCGCTGAAGGAGCTGGACAGGGCGGGCCGCAAGGCAAAGTTCAACAGCTACGAGAAGGTCAAGGCGATCCGGCTGTTGGTCGATCCGTTCACGATTGAGAACGAGCTCTTGACGCCGACGTAAGTTGATATTTTTTTTTTCCCCGGTCATGATGATAGACGAGAGTCGCGCTAACGATGATTGGGGGGTGTGGGACAGTCTCAAGCTCAAGCGTCCGCAGACGGCGAAGAAGTACCGCGATCTCATCGACGCGTGCTACGAGGAGGCGCTGGCGGAGCCTCCGAAGGCGAAGCTGTAGAAATCCGTGTCCTGTCAACGTTTCAGATGTGGTGGAGATGGGAGATATTTCATGGGACCGCATTGGATGTTGCCTTTCCGAGACGTCGGCGGTGCGGAGCAGAGCATTTGCACGTTCTTTTCTTTTGGTGAACATATAGGGAGGCCATTTTGTACAACTTTGTGGCATAGAGGCGAGGTGGGGTGAGACGAGATCGAAGGCATGTCATGTTTTGAGCGGCTGACAAAGGATCTGGGGAGAAAGAGGGGGCGGCAATGAGTATGTCTGGAGCACGAAGGTATATATGAATGCGGGATTTTAGTCCATATCTGACTGCTGTCTTTTTCGATCGAATCTATGGACCTTGTCAATGCTTCGCAAGCCGAGGCGGAACGAGTTTGGAATATATGTCTTTCGAAGAGTACGGGGAATTGTTGCTAACAAAGCAATTAGAGTTACGGGAGCTTCCTTTTTTTCCTCTCCCGCTTCGCACGTGGAAGTGGTGGCATTCGGCTGCTGAAACATATCGATGCCGAAGAGCCGGAAAAGGGACGCGCATGCACGATGGAACGGGCGGGATCTGACGAGAGGAATGGAAGGGAGGGAGGGAGGGTGCTGAGCGTGCGTGCTGGGCGGGAAAAGCGGAAGGGTAGACGGAGACCATCGTGTAGTAGTTATTATTTGGCTTTGCGTTGCACGTTGTGGGCGTTCGTGTCTCGTGTCGTGTCGTGACAGGCACCCTTGTTGCTGCATACAGACTCGTGCTGCTGCTACGTCGTCTTACATGCCTTAGTTCTTTTCTAGCTCCTTCTTCTCTGCTCTACCACCACTTAACGACGAATTGCGGTTGCTGTCGTTTCTACGGACGTTTCCACCTCTCGTTATTTTTTGTTTTGTTTTTTTGCTCCCTCTTGTCTGTTTTGGCGCGGGATCTTATCCTCTCGATTGCACTCGCTCGCTCGCTCGCTCGCTCTCCGACCGCCGTCCGTCCCAGAAAAAACCGCGCTGCCGACGGAACCCCCGTGGTTGACGTGCACACCCCACGCGTCGCGCATCCCGCACATCTGCAACGCTCACCCCTCTCTCACTCACTCACACACAATCATCGTCCAGAGGGACGCCGTACACACACACACAACCGCAAAACGAACAGGCGTCGAGGAAACACCGCATTCCCCGCGGCGCAATACTGACCCAGCCGGTCGACGACGCCCAACGCTCTCCGATCTACATAACGCCGCCGCCGCCGCCGCCGCCGCCGCCGCACGGCCAATTCGCCCCATCCCCCGCGGGGAGCAATTACATAGCTTCTACCTACCTACCTTTCCTGCTTGCGCGGCAAAGCAAGCAAGCAAGCAAACGAACGAACGAACGACCCAACCCTTCCCGTCCGCCGCCGTACATACCCACTCACCAGCCAACCTACCTACCTACCTACCTACCTACCAACGCACCGTAAACGTCCTCACGCCTCAAAACGTCCTCACGCCTCAAAACATCCCCGCCTCACGAACCGCCCGGCGCCTGCCAAAAGCGCCCTTCTCCCCCAAAAAATACTCGCCGCCGCGTCGCGCCCCAACTTCTCGTCCCACGCGTAACTCGGACCAGAGAGAGAGAGAGGAGGGGGGGATTTTTTCTGCCCAGCATTCCGGTTGGTTGGTGGTCCAACGGAGGGATCAGGGATTGAGGGGGAAAAAAAACAAAGGATAGAGGAAACCTCGATGGCGCGCCTCGACCTTGCGCCCCCGCCCCCGCCGCGGTCGCGACCATCGCGGTCGCGGTCACGGATGACGGCGGCAGCAGCGTTCGCCGCCGCCGGTTTCGCCGCGCTCACATGCCTCGCCTCGCTCGGCTCCCCGGCGTCGTCGTTCTCGTCGTCGAGCTTCGTCGCATACGCGGCGGAGGTGTCGCCGCCGTCGGCGGCGGCGGCGCCGGGCGAGGAGGCGGATCACAATCACATGCGGTTAGCGCAGGAGGACGTGATGGGGTTTGTGGGCGTGGAGCTGGAGCTGGACGACGCGAGGGCGGGAGCGGGAGCGGATGGGGAGGACGAGGACGAGGAGGAGGAGGAGGAGCGGCGGCGGCAGCAGCAGCAGGTGTCGCAGTACGAACCCGCGTTTGTGGGCGTGATACGGGATATCATCGGGAGGCAGGCGTCGTCGTCGTCGTCGTCGTCGTTCGTGACGCTGACGAATAACGAGGTGGGCACGAGCTCGATCCTGGCGGGGAAGACGCTTTATTTTCGGTTTGAGAACTCGTCTGTTTGGGGCAATTTTTCGGCTGAGACGCCTGGGTTGCCGGAGATGGATGGGAGGAAGCTGTTGTCGAGGGAGAGTATGGATAGGGAGCTGAAGAGGAGGGGGGTGGGGGTGGAGGTGGAGGAGGAGGAGGAGGAGGAGGAGGAGGGGGACGAGGACGTGGACGTGGACGTGGATGGGAAGGTTGTGCTGAGGAAGAGGGCGGCGGCGACGAGGCAGGTGTACGTGTCGATGAATACGTGTAATCAGCCGGACATCAATGGGACGACGACGCAGGAAGCTCCGCCGCAGCTGACGCTGTACATCTCGACTTCGGACAAGAACAAGTCGCCCGGGCCGAGCGCGGAGAGCACTCTGCAGAGCACGCACACGCTGAGCGGCGGCTTCGCGAGCGCTACGATCAACGCGACTTCGAACGTGTACATTGGCGTGTCTGCCCCGTCGCCTCTACCCGACGGCTTTACTGGGGACTGGCAATTCCAGGTTGCGGCCTCTATCGACCAGTCCTTCCATCAATACAACGAACCCAAGTCTGCCAACTCGTTCGTGTACCTCGTCGATACGGATACAAACTCGGCACTGTTCGTCACGGACAACCTTACGTCATCAGACCCAGGCGAGGACGACTACGAACGTTGGATGCGGGCGGGTAATCCTTTCCAGCTGTTCGCGTACAGCAGCAACATGACGGCCATCAAGGGCATGGAAAGGTCCTACTGCGGGTTGTTGAACGCGTGGAACGAGGAACCGTCGAGCCAGATCAGCGGCATGACGACCAGGGGCTTGGGAAACAAGCCGAAGGAGCAGTTCTACGTCCAGGGTCTGAACGGGAGCACGCCGTATTTTGCTTTCCCGGTCATGTACGGCAATTCGACGGCTGCCGGATCGGGTGTCGTCGGTGGCGGTGGGCAGGTCTGGGCACCAGTAAACTTCACGACGAAGGCCGGTAAGTTCCAAAAACCCAGCTCGCAGAGAGAGTGAGAGAAAGAGAGAATGACATTGTTGACTCGTGCGTTTATTCCAGACGGCAACTGCCAAGTCATCTTCAACCTCACCTTCTGCGACGAGGTCGCATACGCCGTCCCCTCGAACCCGAACCGGTACAACCTGACGACGCTGGTGGACCTGTACGACTCGTACGCGGCGAACCACTACCAAAACTTCAACTACTCGCTCCAGCAGATCCCGTGCAACACGACCAACACGGCGCAATACTCCCTCGCCAAGACGTGCGACGACTGCGCCCACGACTACAAGAACTGGCTCTGCGCCGTCACCATCCCCCGCTGCGAAGACTTCTCCGCCACCGACGCCTGGCTGCAACCCCGCAACATCGCGCAGCCCTTCGCCAACGGCACCGCCCTCGCCGACACGCAGTTCGGCCGCGACAACGACGGCGCCAACCCCCTCAGCAACGCCACCCTCCGCGACCGCCTCTACGCCAACAGCTCGCGCAACCCCATCATCGACGAAAAGGTCCAGCCCGGCCCTTACAAGGAGGTCCTCCCCTGCGAGGACCTGTGCTACTCCCTCATCCAGAGCTGCCCCGCCAGCTTCGAGTTCGCGTGCCCCGTCCGCGGCAGGGGGCTCGAGCGCAGCTACGGGAACCGCAACGGCAACGAGGACGGGTCCGTCACGTGCAGCTATCTCGGCGCGGTGTATTACGTCAATGGGGGGGCGAGTTTGGTGATGGGGATGGGGGGGCTGGTGGGGAGGAGCGCGGTGGTTGCTGGGGCGACGGTGGGGTGGGTTCTGTGGGGGGGTTGGGGCGCGTAGGTCTTTTTTGTTATTGGGTGGGGGCGAAAATCCTGGGGGGATGGGGATGGATGGAGGAGGTGGTGGTGGTGGTGAGGAAAAGGAGTGAGTTCGGATCGGTATATATGTGAAGTACGTCTCTCTCTCTCTTTCAAAAGGCGTTGTTGAGAGATGGCTGGGCGGCGCTTTTGGTTTTCCCATTGTTTTTTTTTTGTCGTTCCTTTTTCTCAACAGCAAGAAAATTGACATGATGCGTCAGAAAGCATGGATGTGATTCGCACATGGTTGATTGCACTTTTCTTGTTTAGTGTCGTTGAGGCTGGATTCTGCACATGTGCAAAAGGTTCGTTGATATCGATCATGTCATGGCCAACAGCAGCAGCACGTCATCTTCCCATGCATCTGTAGTACACTCGACGCTATACATATATAAGTGAGTCTTCGTCTCTGTCTGGATCCTTCCCCTTCGTCGCTCGTGTTTCTTTGCCTTACAACAAATGGACTGCGTTGAGGTCTTCGACATCGTTTTACTGCCTCTTGATCGCCGGCAGCGATTCTCTCACCTGGATCGTGGCAGCAAAAAAATCAATGATTGATAATGACGTGGCGATGCGTCTGCGGGAGGTTTTTTTTTTTTTTTTGGAAAATGCTGACTGTCGTAAAAGTCTAAG
>NW_017971566.1:0-88710 GCF_001883845.1 Diplodia corticola | reverse complement strand
GGGGGGGGGAATAGAACGGGTGAGACGTACGAACATCCCTGCCATCGCCCAGTTGCCCCAGGGCAGCGGCTCGGCCAGGCCTAGCTCTTTGGGCAGGCTGTACATGATGTACAGCAGCGTGATGGTGCCGGGGATCTCCATCGCGAACCATGCCCACTTGCCTGGCAGGTTCCAGCGCGAGTCCGTTGATGTCTTGCCCTGCGGGTACCAGTCGACGAACCATTGGACCGCGGCGAACTGTGAGGGGTATCACGTCAGCGGGAGTGCTTTTTGACTCTTTTTTTTGTCTTGCTTTGTCGAGGGTGCGTGATAGAGGAAAGCAAGGCGTGGCGCATGATTGGAATGCGCGGGCGGAATGTGGTGGAGAATGAAGGGTGCGCGTTGTATTTCGGAATGTCGCGGGACTGCGTGGAGAAGAAATGCATGCATGAAGTTGCGGGTTATGCGGTACGAACCAGAGGAAAGAGCTGCCACACGGAGCTTATGAGCTCCCAATTCTCGCGTGAAGGCGGGAGCCAATTCTGTATGATTGCCATGGCTTGTTGCCCGGTCGTCGTCGCAGCTAGTGTGGTGTGGAAGAAGGGTGTGGAGAAATTTTGGGGGGAAGACCGGAATAGAGGACGCGGGCGTTAAGCTATATGTCGTCACCATACTTTGTACGCGCGATCCCCGGCTGACCAGCCCACCGCTCGTAGCCGGCAACTCCGGATCGGCCCTTGCTCGCGCTACGGTCCCGCACACGGAGTTACCAGGGCATGTCTCACTAGGTCTGGATGTACATGTACAATCTCAAAACTCACGTCTACGTCCAGACACTAGCTTCAACTACCTATAGCAAGGCTCAGAAAATTCGAGTCAACGTCCAGGTATTTGCCTCCACTACCTACGCAAGTGGGCGCAAGTTATCTGTCACTACACAGTCATGTGGCTTCCCTGCGGCTGTCTTTGCTCATAGAAGCCCCCAGACACAAGGGTAGACCCAAGTATTATCCCTGCGAACGTCAAAGCTTGATGTTATTACTATTACGTATGCCACGCCCGTTTGTCCCACCTGTCCACCCTATAATTCGACCCCGCTTGAGCTTCTCTTGGGAATGCCAGCAGCTCTGCCCTAGTGTGGACTTATGCACTGTTTGCATCTCATCCTCCTGATGCCGGAAATCCACGAAGCAAAAACAGACAGTGGTATATGATGCAAGTAAAACACGCACAAAACACAACCGAAACCCATCGACCCAATCTCCTCCGATTTTCCGTCTGCACATCCGCAGCGGAAGGTATCATGTGCTTTTCAACCTCCTCTCCTTGTATCCGAAGTATCCAAAAGAAAAAGGCGTTAGATGCATCCAAATGATGTGCCCTGTTCATGCGGTCATGTCTGCTGATGCGGCCAACCCCATCCCGTGTTGTTGTTGATGATGTTGTTGTTGTTGTCCTCCACTTTCTCGAGCCACAAAAAACGAAAAACGCCCTCCCCACTCTGCGAATAGGAAATTGGGTAACTTTGCAACCCGGGGTATACACGCTCTGCTCCCACTCACATCAGCCCACCAAGAACGACCTTGCCGACACCGGCAACCTCCTGTTTCACGCCGGAGCGACTTGCGTCCTCAAACTCCCGGACCACCCCGGCCACGATGATCTTCCGCACACGCGCATCCGCCTTCGCGAACAGCTCCCCCACACCGGGCCCACACGTCTCGGGCCCATTGACCAAGCCCATGATCTTGGTGTAGCAGTCGATCAGGACGTCGCACAGCGTCGAGAAGGTCTCGAAGAAGTCCGGCTCGAAGGGCAGGTGCGGCGTCATCAGGTGCGTGTATTCCTCGCCGGGGAGCAGGTGGTCGCTGTGCTCGCCGCTGGGCAGCATGGGCGCGGAGCTGGCGTCGCTGACCTCCATCAGCCCGATTTCCGTGGCGGAGCTCTGCCGCCGGCCCTTTGCGGCGCCCGACGCGGCGTGCGTCGCCCGCTTGAACATGCCTGCCACGCGACCGCGGCCCAGGCTGCTCGGCATGCTGCCGTCGGGCGGGTGGATCGACTGGTATGTCTCAAACTCGATGAGCAACGCGTTCAGGGCGCGGAGGTAGTCGGCAGCGCTGTTGGAGTTTAGATCCAGGATGGTGGGCAGCGAGAAACCGAGGAGCAGGTAATTGGTCGCTCGCTTGGACAGCGTCTTTTGTGAGAAGTAAGGGAGCTTGTTGAGGTCGGTTTTGTTGAACAGGAGCGTGTTGAACCAGTATACCCTGCCGTCGTGCCTGGTTACAGTTTGTCAGTGTACGTCGCCCGAGCGTCGAGGTGCAGCCGAGACTCACGCTTTCCGGAGGTAGTCCAGAGTGGATATGCGTTTTGACGACATGTCGTGGATGTGCTGGAAGACTGCATGGGGGTTGTGGCCGCCGGCAGCAGATGGGACGGGAGGGATGTTGGCGGGAGCGGCCAGCGGGTTGCTGACCTGGCCAAAGGCCAGGTTCGAGTGCGCGGTGCCCGACGGGCGTGAGGCCCACATGTGGGCAGCGCCAACGGTGTTGGCCATTCCGGGTGTTCTGGGCTCGTCAGGCGGCTTGCCTACTGCTGCAGCGGCACTGGCGTCGTAGGATTTCTGGCGACCGCGCGTGAAAGTGGCGAGGAGCTTGTTCGACGAGGCATTGGCAGCAAAGGTGGGCTTTTCGGGAGAGAGGGTGGCCTGGGCCAGGGACGACGACGGCAGCGGCTGCTCCTTGGCGGAATTGGAGGACGAGGAGCGCAGGGAGGCAGAGCGGCGCAGGTTGGAGCCGAAGTCTGCGACGGACGAGGCGAAGCTGTGCCGCGAGGAATGCTTCCCGCGATGCGGCGGCGAGGTGCTCGAAACGGCGTCTGACTCGTCGATGGGCGGGACGGGCGTCACGGATCTGGGCTGGGGCGTGCTGCTGCGGGGAGGCAGGTCGGCGCCGCTGGCGTCCTTGTTGCGCGATCTGTCGCGGCGGAAAAGCGAGGGCTTGCGCGGCAGGAACGAGTGCGATGTTGCGCCCGAAGTGGAGGTGGGCGCGGTGGAGGAGGAGACCATGATACCCAGGCCCAGGGGCCGGTCAGGGACGGCAAAGGCTGTAGTGAGGAGCGCCTAAGCCCAATCGTGAGGCGCCGACAGTCGCGCTGCGAGCCGCGAATCGTTGTCCGTCACTGGAAGCGCGGCGTCCAGGGCAGGCGAGAGCGGAGTCAGAGTCGCAAAGGGACATGTCTAGCAGCGAGCGCCTCCACTGATGAACGATGGGCACGAAATTGCGCTGCTGAGCGCGCACGAATTGATCGTCGAGGCATTGAAAGCACGTCCGGCAGCACGGGGGCCCGCGCCCGCCGAGTCATGCGTGGCGTCCGTCGAGTCGCAACGGGCGCGCGTCAAAAGGCAAGCTGAATGCCGGTGGCGCGCTTGTCCCTGGATTCCGACCGTGACCCTGGTCCCTGAGCCGCGAGAGCGCCCCGCCTTGCCCCTCGCGCCATGCACCCGCCCAGCCCAGCTTCTCTGCACGCCCACCAACACCGCCTCCAACACCGCCATGAGTGTGCGCCACGATGCCCAAGTCACTGTCGTCCCGCGCTGACCTCGCCCCAGGCCGAATCCGCCGAATACGTGCCCGCCCCCGGCCAATGGCCCGTCGACCCGCAGGACGACGTGCCCATAGCTGAAGACCGCATTTGGATCGATGGCTGCTTCGACTTTGCCCACCACGGTGCGCCTCCCCGTTCCTGCTGTTTTGCGCGCCCCCAGTAATGGCCAATCCCCGCAGGCCATGCCGGCGCCATCTTGCAGGCCCGCCAGCTGGGCTCCGACCTGCTCGTCGGCGTCCACTCGGACGAAGCTATCCTCGAGAATAAGGGGCCGACGGTAATGACGCTGAAAGAACGGTCAGTCCACTTTCGCCTCCTCCGATCGCCTCTGCTGATGCCGCCTTCAGCGTTGCTGCCGTTGATGCCTGCCGCTGGGCCACCAAATCGATCCCCCACGCCCCGTACGTGACCTCGCTGCCCTGGATTTCCCATTACGGCTGCAAATATGTCGTTCACGGCGACGACATCACGTCGGACGCCTCGGGTGAAGACTGCTATCGATTCGTCAAGGCTGCTGGTCGTTTCAAGATCGTGAAGCGCACACCCGGTATCTCAACGACCGATCTGGTTGGGCGCATGCTTCTGTGCACCAAGGGACACTTCATCAAGAATCTGGAGAATGTCCTGACGGGCGAAGAGGGCAGCGGCAGCGAGGAGGAGAGAAAGAGAACCGGTGCAGAGTTGAAGGAAAGAATCAAGGTCTACGCCTCAGACGAGACTGGTCTGGCGCCAGGCAGTGAAGTCTGGGTGTGGCATGGTGAGCAAGACAAAGCCGCGGAGCCGAGTGCGGCGGGTGGAACTGGGAAATGCTCCAAGATGGTCCCGGGAACTGCCCCTCGCAAGGGCCAGCGCGTGGTCTACGTTGATGGCGGCTTTGACCTGTTCTCTTCCGGTCATATCGAGTTTCTGCGACAGGTGGCCATGCTTGAGGAAGAGGAAGGCAAGAAGCGCGACTGGTATTCCGCCGAGGCCGTTCAGCAGCGCATTGCCGAGACCGGGTCCGACTACAGCCCGTACTATGTGGTCGCTGGTATCCATGATGATGAGGTCATCAACCACTGGAAGGGCATCAACTACCCGATCATGAACGTATTCGAGCGCGGCTTATGCGTCCTGCAATGCAAGGTAGGCCATGATCCGTATGCCTGGTTTGACGATCTGCTGATAAATCTGCGTAACAGTACATCAACGCTGTGGTCTTCTCTGCTCCATTCACGCCCACCCCGGCGTTCCTGAATTCGCTTCCATATGGAACGCCCAATGTCGTTTACCATGGCCCTACCTCGTTCATGTCGTCTGTTGAAGACCCCTACAAGGACGCCAAGGAGCTCGGAATATTCCAAGAGGTGCCTGCGCATGACTTCCAGCACGTCAACGCTGGTGAAATCGTTGAACGCATCATGGCGAGCAGAGCCATGTACGAAGAACGGCAGCGGAAGAAGGGCGTCAAAGGAGCTGGGGAGGATGCAATCAAGCGCAGAGAGGAACTGGAAAGAGAGGCGAGGGCGGTGGAAGCCGAACGTGAAGCCGAACGTGAAAGACGGTCGTAAGACGTATGCGCCAGCTGAGCCGACCGCAAAGTGATGATGACAAACACGATGGAAGGATTAAGGCTTCAACATGCCCATGATTTGGAAACAGATGCTGGCTGTACAGAAGATAAAAGTTCAACATAATAGCAAGCGAGAGCTTGTGCACATCACGAAAGGATTGAATAAATACCAACGCATTGACGACACGGACGAGCGGTTTTGTTTTGTGGAAGAATTCTCAGCAAGCCAGGACGTTCCAGGCCCAGCTCTATTACAGAGAAGGCTGGAATCCCGACGTTTATGAGTCGATGTTGAGAGCTCACGAGGCAAGGCAGGTCAGTCCGAGCGCTCAGCTCCACATGGGGAATATAATCCCGACCCCGACATCGGGTCCATCGGCCGGTCAACTCGCCGATGGAGCCGAATGTCTCCCCGCAATTCGAGCGATTACATGCCGGTTGCCGACGTCACCCGCCTCCATCGCTCCGTGATCTACCATTCCCCGACCGGCCTGACGATGCACCAGGCTTGAGCTTCGTGGTGTTGCTGTCATGCCGGGATCAATTTTCCGTCAATTGGAGCTTGAGGGAGCTATGACAGCCTGCTTCTTAACCATCCAGTCCCAGTGAAACTTTGGCAGTCTCTTCAATTTCCCTCCATACTACCCTTCGACGTCACTCACCACACTCTCTCACAATGGCCGACCCTAAGCAATTACCGTATCGCATCGAAGACTTGGAGGAGCAGTTGAACACCAAGCCCTCGCATCCACCAAATGCCAAGCAGGGATTCGTGAAGCCGCCACCGACCGCGACAACGGAGCTGCAGGCGCACGAGAAACCGCCGCTGGACTCGCTGATAAACTCATACGACTTTGAGTCGGTGGCATCGCGGACCCTTTCCCAGAAAACATGGGCATTCTACTCCTCAGCAGCCACGGACGAGATCACACGCGATGCGAACAAGAGCAGCTTTGATCGGATATGGTGGCGACCGCGCGTATTGAGGGATGTGTCGGGAGTCGACACGCGCTCGCGCATTCTCGGGAACGAAGTGCAGCTGCCGCTGTTCGTATCTCCAGCGGCCATGGCGCGGCTGGTGCACCCGGAGGGAGAGAAGGCAATTGCGGCGGCATGTGGAAACAAGGGCGTCGCACAAACGGCAAGTCTCACCCCCACGCGGAGGGGAGGGGGAACCCCACAGAAGGAAGGAGGAACCCCACGGGGGGGAAGAGGGGGAACCCCACGTTCGGTCCATTCTGTCACGAACTTGCACCTGCAATTGAGGGGCGAATGGGCGTCGGGACAGGATGTCGGCGATAGAGGCAATACCCGAAGGCTGACAATCCCCCACAGATCTCAACCAACGCGTCGTATCCGGTGACCGACATCCTCCCAAACGCGCCAGCCAATCACCCCTTCTTCTTCCAACTGTACGTCAACCGGGACCGGCAGGCGTCGGAGCGGATGCTGGCGTCGCTGCCAAAGGGCATCAAGGCCATCTTCGTGACGGTGGACGCGCCGGTCCCGGGCAAGCGCGAGGCGGACGAGCGGGTGCGCGCGGACGAGGCGCTGTCGGCGCCCATGACGGGGGCCCGCGCGGTCAACGACAAGAAGGGCGGCGGCCTCGGCCGCATCATGGGCTCGTACATCGACGCCAGCCTCACGTGGGACGACCTGCGCTGGCTGCGCAGCGTCACCGACCTGCCCATCGTGCTCAAGGGCGTCCAGGGCGCCGCCGACGCGCGCCTCGCCGCCCAGGCCGGCGTCCAGGGCATCATCCTGAGCAACCACGGCGGCAGGAGCCTCGACACCGCCCCGCCTTCCATCCTGATTCTGCTGGAGCTGCAGAAGTGCGCCCCGGAGGTGTTTGAGAAGCTGGAGGTGTACGTCGACAGCGGCATCAGGCGTGGCACGGATATTTTGAAGTGCTTGTGCTTGGGTGCTACTGCGGTGGGCATGGGGAGACATTTCCTCTACGCTCTAAATTACGGCCGCGAAGGTGTCGAGCATTTCATCGATGGTGAGTAAACCCCCCCTTCCCTACATACCCCTGTGCAGTTGGACTTGTGCTTTCTGGACGAGGTTGCTGACGGATGAAACAACAGTGATGAGGGATGAGCTGGAGACGTCGATGAAGTTGATCGGCATCACGGACCTCAGCCAGGTGCATCCGGGATTGGTAAACACGCTGGAAGTAGACCATCTGATACCCTCGACGCTCGATCACCCCTACGCCAAGTGGTCGAAGTCTCGTGGCTTCCCCAAGGCGCGGTTGTAGCACTCTTTCAGTCTTGATCTCTAGGTTTTGGATGGCCTGATCGTTTAGAGATACCGTAGGACTTTAATGCTTGATATTGGGTATGTGAAAAAAGAAATTCTGACGAGAAAAAGTAGCTATTGATGTGACAATCACGTGAATTACCCTCGTTCGGTTAGCGTTAGATATGTTGGCCGCTTCATGGGCTCCCTCATCGCTGGAAACATTATGTTCAATTTGTCCTGACAAATTTATCACTTCTCAACAGGTATGCGCTCGATGACCATCCATGTGCTATTGTTACGATGCGGCTGGTGATCAGAGCGCTCCTATTGATGTCAATCCTGAAGCTTTTTGGACAGTCGTCAACCCCTACGGAAAATATCAATTACATTCGCATACTCGGTCTTGCTCGGCTCTTTGTAGGCAATTGCTATTGTCTTCATGCGTCCAGACATTGCCTCTTCAAAAGAGCGATCTCCTCGGATTGACAGCAAGATTTACTTATAGAAACATCGGATGGGGGCTAAGTCTCCAAAGTCATGGGGACACTAATCCTACAGGAGGGCCGTCCCGTAGCTTAGGTTAACGCTAGATCAGCGGCGCCTGTAAGATCAAAAGCCACTGTCGTCAGCGGCATCCATGCGGGCAGCAGCCTGAGGCTTGGTTGGCGTGATGACGATGATCACCAAGACGACGATGATATACAGGTGGAGAGAGCATGTGAAGGGAGGAAGACAGTTTGGAAGGCTCAATAAAGGCTGAGGGGGACGACTTGGAGCGAGTGTGGGTTCAGAAGCAGAACGGTCCTCCACATGACGAAGATATTGGGACAATCATGACGACGGTGAAAACAAGCTTAGGGGGTGCCAGGAGAAGTGGCTGGAACATAGCCAGCGGAAAACGCTATGGCACGAGCGGGGACGTCTCTCGAGGAAGGAAAAAGCGGCTTGGTAATGGGAAATGCTCTTGCGTCTCTGCACAATGCGGTCATGGAAGAGCGAATGAGGCGAAGGATCTGGAGGATGTGGTCCGCAGGGGTGTGCATGAGGCTCGCGGATTGTTTGGTGGGGGGAAGGCTTGTCAGGCTAAACAATAATTAGACGGCTTCGATGATATCAGCTTTGGTATGGAACACTTGAGTAGTGATGGTAGCGCGTGACCGGATTGAAGATTTGATATAGTTTCCCATAGGTTCCAGGTTAACGTTTGTAGCACCAATCTAAGCCGCAGTATGTTCAGCAAGAGGTTCACCTGCAGAGAACCATTCGATGAGCACTTCAAGCAGATATCCAGATATAGATACAAGTATGAACAAACTTCTTGGATGAGTAGTTAGAGCAGATACCAAGACGTACAAGTATTGAACTATACAAGTGCATACAAATATAGAATCCCACTGCCAACGTGAGATAGACTGTACGTAAGCCATTTCCACTAATTAACGAGCCCGCCAACTCCCATTATGACCAGTTCATTTTGAGAATTGATGCGCTCATTTCAAAGATAGGTTGAGGATTGCAAAGTCCATCGAAGCATCATTGCAACCCCAGTTTCACCAGCCTCCACCAAGGCAATGACGCCCTCAATTTCTGCGGCCCTCCCCCACTTCAATTATTACATTTTGTAAATCAAATACACCATAATTCACCGCCACCCAGACTCGGTTACCGTGAGCCAAGGAAAGAACGCTCGCTTCGCCGCAAACGGCCACATACAACAAGGCCGGCGCGGGAAACTCCTTCAGTTCGCCACATGGATGACGCACAGAAGCAAGGGCGGGAGGAGGTTGTTACTTGGCAGATATTCTCCTGGCGGGACATGGAGATTGCTCCGCGCCGGACTTCCAAAGCCAAGCCAAGGGTCAGGGTCTCTTTGTGCCGACACATTGTGTGACAGTTTCTACGTCTCCTCGGACAAAGATGATCAATCATGTTTGTCCGCGAATCACGGCTGCTGGTAGTTTCCATACTGGTCTAGTGTCTGTAGGCCCGCAGATTTTCGATAAACTGTCCGGTTGATTGAAGCCTACTGTGGTCGGACGGGCAATTTTTATCGGCAGTCCAGCACGGAGAAGGCGAAGAGCAAGCCGTGTGAGAAGGGAACATCCAATAGTAGTGTGTTGCGAATGCCTTGGAGACAATGGCTTGTGTCGAATCCGTGCCAACAAGGGATACCCCTTTCACTGCCGTGTTCCCAATAACAGGGGGGTAGAAGCTCTAGAAAAAGCCTCTACAGTTCTAGAAGGATGTTGGCCAGATCTTCTGCATCGGCACCACGCTTCCAATTTCCAAGCATTAGGGATACTCGCCCCTGGTACCGAGCAGTTGTATCCAGAGCGATGGATACATCCAGGGCAAAGAGACCCTCTTCAGGGGCTGTACCCCTCATTTGGGCTCTAATGATAGCAAAGAGGGTCCTTCCAGACTTCAACTCGCTGCTTGCAGCCACAGCCGCAGCAGTCTAGGTCTGGCTCTCTTTGCAGTCTGGGATAGCCGGAAATCATCTTGCCCCGATCGGGAGGACAGGGGCGTCTCTTTACCTGATGCGGAAGTACCTCTCCGACTTCTTCCAATTGGAGAAAGAGCCGACAGCGTCATGGGACGGTGCATCCCTACAGACCCAGCACCAAGGCTTGTTCCTCTGGTGGGCACGAGGCAAACGGGCCAGATGTGCGGGAACACTTGGTGCGAGTAAGAGAGCCTTGGGATAGCGGGCTGTGCTCCTCCCTACCTCTGGGCCTCTTGTCAAAGATATTCATATAAAGATGGACGAACGCACCTCTTCTCTCAACCAGAACACCACAGCTCCTCATCCCATCTTCTCTCTTCCACTCCAACAAACACACGTTCCCCCTCTCAGGAACATCCCCCAATCTCAAACCAGAGAAAGCCAAGTCCAACCGGCCTCTCACCAACCACCCTCAAACCAAAAAAATCTCCACATCCACCCAGGACCTTCCCTCCACCAACAAAAACCACCGCCACCATGCGCACCGCCTACATCCTCCCCACCCTCGCCACCCTCACCGCCACCATCTCCGCCCTCCCGGCCCCCAGCGCCGGCGCCACCGCCACCCTCGACGCCACCACAGCCGTGAACGCAGACGTCGCTGCCCAAGTCCAAGCGGCCATGGAATCCGCGGCCGCCGACCTCGCCCTCAAGATCAAGGCGGACGCTTCCGCGAACGTCAACGTCGCCCGCCGCGGCGACCAGCACCAGCACAACGGCGCTCATGCGGTCGCCGACCCGAACACGCGGCTCACGGACCTCAAGGGCGTGGCCGTCGCCGACGACAAGCAGGGGACCGAGAAGGTCAAGGCGGCGCTGGGCACCAAGGCGCAGGTCAAGGACGGCGTGCTGGACCTGAACGCGATCGCGGGCACGGGGGCGTCGAGCCTCGCGAACCAGGACGACGGGTCGAAGTCGGTCGCCTCGAAGCGCGGGGCGGGGGCGTCGACGCAGCCGCAGCTGGTGACGGTGGGTGCGGCGTTGAATGCCAGTGTGAGCGCGTTCTTGAACAAGTTCGCGGCGGAGCTGGGGGTTGATCTCAATGTGGCCGCGTCGGCTTAAGGGTTTTGGTGCTGGCTGGCGATGCTTCTTCTCCGGAGGTCGCAAAGGGGACTCTTTTTTTTTCCATCAACGATTTATGTTTGTTTCACGACCATGTTGTATTCTTTCGTTTTTCACGAACTGGGTTGAAGGCCTACTGGTTTCAGGTATGATTAGGCACATTGAATTAATATGATGTTTTCAACTTAACCCACGAGTCAAGTCAAGTCTCGATGATCATTGTTGTTGCGATGCTTGACAGTGTCGCAAGTGTGATGTTTGCACTGTAAAGTTCAAGACCATATTTGGCCTTTCCTATAGACAATGAAGTCAGCGTTGTCATGAGCTCTCGCTTTACTTGATTTGAAGCGGATGTTCATGGCTGGTTTCGTTTCCTTTTCTACAGCTCGTCAAAAGGGTTGATCCGATTTGAAAGTGGCCCAGAAATTCAAGTCGGTCGCCAGTTGTCAGATCACCAGAGCGAGAAAACGAGATGTGATAGTGTGCACGTTCCTCTCGCAGCGCGTGGCTGACGCGAGGAATGCGGGTCCTCTCGCAGGTGTTTACTCACACAACGAGACGGCATGACTTGGCTGAATGCGTACACGAGAGAACGTTTTAGAAAGCGTGTCCAGCAGGCAGGCAAATCATGTTTCGACGCAGGTGAGTCTTTTAAGAGAGGTGGATTATTGCGCAACGCCGAATTTAGGCGGTACACGCCGTGGCGGAGGCGAGGATTATTATTATTAGGCGAAAGCGGAAGCGCAGTCACAACGGGCGGAAAGCGCACTTCGG
Organism: Diplodia corticola; assembly: GCF_001883845.1. Taxonomy (NCBI): domain Eukaryota; kingdom Fungi; phylum Ascomycota; class Dothideomycetes; order Botryosphaeriales; family Botryosphaeriaceae; genus Diplodia; species Diplodia corticola. The sequence continues at coordinate 76,990 of NW_017971566.1, read as the reverse complement.
AAGCTGATCCGGACGTTGCCGGGAGTGATGGAGCTGAAATAAGTCATGGGATGGTACGCCATAACGTTGGCCGCGAGTCGTGGCGATGGGGATTCCAAGCAGGCGGAGGGCATTAATTGGTCCGCTAAGGTATAGCAGGATAAACGTGTCTCATAAGCGACGCCGGTGCGAAAAAATTGATAACAGCTTGATTTGCTGGCACCGAGTGTTTGTCGTCCTGACACTCGCGACGTCATGCAGCCACAGGGCGCCGCAGTCGGGCTGCCTTGTGCCTTCGCCCGGAAAATTTTTCGATGGTTAAGTGAGTGCAATCTAAGTGACGTCGGAGCCTCGTGGGCGGGCCAGGAATGCCTGGCGACGGCAGATTGCTGGGCGAACACGTAGAGGGCAGACGGAGACGCGGCGGGAGCCGGAGGCCGGCAGTCAGGCTTAGCTGTCAGGCCCGGGTTGCCAGGGCGTTGGGCTGGGCGAAGCGAGTACGGAGCGATTGCGGTGGAGTTGAGTTGTCGGAGGTGGGCAGCTGAAGCGTTGAAGTTGGAATAGACCCTGCCCGGCTGACACTGACTCGAGCGATCTGCCGGCTGGTCACAGGCGGATCAACAGCCCCGCGACGCGACGCGAACTCGCGCAAGCCTGCAGCGCGTCCGCTGCCTGCGCCGGCGCCCCAGCAAGCGCCCCAGCAAGCGCCCGTGGACCGAGGGCTCCGGGGGCTCCGCCGTCGCGCATCATGCACGGCAGCACGCCGCCATGGTGCAGCAGCACAGGCCTCTCCATGGCGCCGCAGCCTGGCAGCCTGGCGGGGGCGTGGGGTGCGCGGGCTGCGCTCTGTCAGGCGCGCCCAGCCGCAACCAGCCACGCAGCCCGCGTTGCCCGGACTACTCGCGGATGCCAGTCAACGCCAACGCCAGGGTCGGTCCATGTCGTGCATCCGCTCTGGCCCCATTCCATTGGCCGCAACGAGCCAGCGCCAGCTGCACGTGGATCTAGACGCTGCAGAAAAGCACCGCGGCCTGCTGGGCCTACTTGCGCAATGAGCCACCCGCGAGGCTGGTTGCATGTGTTTACAGCGGCCCATCCGCCGGCCGCGCCCCAGCTCCCAGCCTCTTACTTTCCATCTACCAAATCGTGACGCGCTCCACCGCATGCCCTCCGCAAGATCGCCCCGTCCAAGACTGCTTTCGCCCGAGAGAGTTCCAAAAGTTCGAGACCGCTGCACGCTCTCCCCGCGCATGATATCAGCCTGCGCACGGCCTGACTGCTACTCCAGTCCCGCTGCCATGTCCTGCTAGACGCATCGCTTCCGCCTACAAGACGCGACGCGCCAACCACCACCGCGCATCCCAGGGCAATGGACCATTCTCTCGCCCTGGTCCTCCTGCTGCTGGCCCATTCCGTCCACGCCCAGCTGCCCTACCATCCCACCAGAGTCTTCCGCTCCTCCAAGCACGACGGCCTGGTCTATGTCTTTGGTCCTGCCCCGAGCGCCCCCAACCAGGCCCAGCTGCGCTCCCTCGATGTCACTGCCTCGCTCGATCCCGCGACCCTCAACTACAACACCCTCTACTCTACGCTCCCGTGGTCCTCTGCCGCCGATGCCACTCCGTATATACCCGTCGTGGAAGCCGATGGGAATTTTACCGTCTACGCCGGCGCATGCACCGACACGGCGCAAGATGCAAAGACCTGGACCTTCGAAATAGATGGTGGTGCAGAAGACGGGAACGGTACCTGGTCACAGGCAGACATCGTGCTCGGTGATGTCGGCACTACTAAGCTACTTGCCCCGAGTTTCCTCGCCGGCGGCCTGTCCTTCTCGAGCTCGGAAGATGGATCCAACAGCAGCTTGTTCGTCTTTGGCGGCATGTGTCCTTACGCTGCCGCGACGCAGGATGAATGGCAGGGCTCCGCTAACTACTCCAACACCATGCTTCAACTGGCCCCCGACTCCGCCACGCAATACTCTCTGAACGTTGCGCCAACCCGCGGTCCACCCGTGGCCGAGGCAGGCTTCGCATTAGTAGGTTTGCCCCCAACCTACTCCAGTGGGGATCAAGGCTCGCGGGACCAACAGCAAAACTTCGTCCTGATCGGAGGACACACGCAAACCGCCTACATCAACATGTCCCAGGTCGCTCTTTATTCGCTGCCGCAGGAAACCTGGACCTACCTTGGTGTCGACCAGCCTACGCAGGAGCACACCGATCTGGTCAGACGGGACCAGGCCACCGAGGTGGAACCCCGTTCGGGCCACACAGCGCTCTTGACTGCAGACGGATCCAAAATCATTGTTTTTGGCGGTTGGGTTGGCGACATCGATACCCCAGCTGACCCGCAGCTGGCGATACTTAACGTCGGTGAAGGCTATGGTGGGGATGGATCCTGGCAGTGGACGATTCCCACAACAACCGGGTCTGGGCTCACGAACGGAGGTGGAATATACGGTCACGGTGCTGTCATGCTTTCCGGAGATGTCATGATGGTTGCTGGCGGCTACTCCATCTCCTCGGGCTCTTCTCGACTGAGATCCCGCGCTGATCTAGCTCAAAACACCCAAAGCTTCTTCTTCAACGTCACCTCAAACACCTGGTTATCCGAGTATCAACCGAACTCGGAATCATCGGACGACTCATCTTCGGATTCATCCCCATCCAAAGCGGGTCTGGGTGCTGGTTTGGGAATCGGGTTGGCTGCTGTTCTTGCCATGACGGTCTTTTACTTCTGGTACAAGCGCTACCTCCGCAAGAAGCGGGAAATTCGGGAAAAGCAGGTCGAAAGAGATCTTTCCCGCGGTGGCCACGGCTTCCAAGGCAATGAGTCGTATGACAACGGAGGGAATTACGCAGACTACCTCAATGACCGTGAGGCTGCGGCGCTTGCTGTTGACCCGTGGTTTCTGAACAGCCATCAAGGATGGAAAAACCAACAATCTCAAGAGGCTGAGAGGACTGGCTTACTCGTCGAAATCCCCAGTCCCACTCGTGGCCTGCGCCGCAGTCTCAACGGACGGGCATACCACCAAGCGCCACGCTACGACGAGAGCCGCATGAACCAGGGCTCAGGCGGCATTCACCCGATCGATGAAGAGGATGAGGTCGAGTCTGTCACCAACGAGCGTACTGGCATGCCCGAAATGAGTGAGCGGCCTCGCAAAGCAGAGGATCGATTCTCCACCCTTTCGTCGGCTTCGTACACCCCTACCCCTGGCCAGGATCCTTTTCTTGACCCCGATCCGCTCAGGAGTCACCCTGTTCCCCTGCCGCAGAACGTGGTCCATTTCCCAACAAGTCTCAAATCTAGCGGGAAGCAGCCAGTCATTCAACCCGGACCCATGTCGTTGGCGCAAGCGAGAATAGCAGATGTGCGGTCTGCTTCGCCGAACTGGGAGCTGGTTGCTAACGGTGGATCAAGCTCGGGACGCTCTAATCCAGAATCTTCTGAGCGTACCGAGTCCAATCTCAGCGACCAGAGCGCAAGATCCGCTCTCTCGATGATATCCGCACGCTCGGGTGCAGCAAGCGTAGCTCGGACGCTTTCTAATGCGTCGGCGGCTATCATGGCAACGTTCGCAAATCCCTTCACTACTCCTAATGCCAGCCCAGTCAGGGAACGCCATCAATTATCAATACAAATTCCTCCCGGGCAAAGTCTGGCAAATCAGCGTTCGGGCGAGAGCATCGGGAACGGTCCACGCACGAACGCGGATGATGATTCCTTTAAAACTGCAAAGTCATCTTTTGCCAAACTGCAAGCCGAAGGAGAGGCACTGCTCGGCGGCCGACCACAGGACGTGGATGATCTTCCCGGGCCGTCTCATTACCCGTCCAGCCCCAGCTCAGATAAAGAATCCCCGAACCAGGTCCACACGCCGATCGATTTCTACCCCGAAGCCTTATTCGAACAATCCAAAGAGGACAATCATAACGTGACACCTTTGCGTCAGGACCCGGAGACGCTCCGCAGGCTCACTCACGCCGCTTCTTCCGATACTCTGGACCTGTCAACACCAGTTGACAACTCCTTCGCTACACAAGATCGCAGCAAATCCTGGATTCGAGGCTCGGTCCGACTTGCTCTCGCACGCCGGCCCTCATCTAGCCACCGCCATAGCAACTCCCATGACCGAGCCCAATCACTCACCTCCAGCATCCATCGGCGTCGGCGTCATACAAATGAAGATGATGGGTCAGGCTGGTTCGGTAATGGTGGAGCAGGTAACCGCAACAGTGGAACGAACAGCCCAACCAAACTCAGACGACACCGGAGATCGGGTTCTGGCGTCGGGATTGGAGAATCGACCAGCGGCAGCCGCCCGTCCACGGGAGGCGACAATCCCAATCCACCTCGCCGCGCAAACAGCGATGCGTCCTTTTGGAAATCCAAGCGCGGCTCCAAAGCTTGGACGGACGACCCAGCGTCGCCAATGTGGCCACCGGACAAGCGCGATGAAGGGGACTGGGCCGTTGCAACACCTGACCCCGGGCAGGGCAGGGAAAGCCTTGATGGCGCATACGGCGAAGGTGAAGATTGGGATGTGGAAGCCGCCGCCGAGGGGCGTGTAGTCCAAGTCATGTTCACAGTTCCAAGGCAGCCACTTCGGGTAGTCAACGTCGACTCAGAGTTGGGTAGCGGCGAGACGTCGGACGAGGCAAGAAGTTCGCGTGTCCCGAGCGGAAGCAAGGGGAAGCAGCGCGTCGAGCGTCTCGGCACCGACGACGAGTCCATCTCGAGCTCACCCGCGGCAATCGCTGCGGCTGAGGATCTGATTTCGGACCATGACCGAACGCCCACAGCCAAAGGCAAGGCAAAGGCGACGCTGCAGCCGCCTCTGAAACTCGCACCCCCACCCCGACTTCGCCCCCATCAAGCCAGGGTGACCTCATCCTCGCCGCCACCAGACATGCAACGCCCTGGATCCCTCCCGGATCTTCAACCACTCCACAAGCCTCCGCCGGTGTCGCCCGCCTTCCCGCCGCCCGACAGCGAGGACGAAGAGCAGTTGATTCCTCCGCCGTCGCTCTCTCAGCTCTCCAAGTCAAGCGGCGTCACGTCGAACAACACGGCGGCGTCCCTGATCTCCCCTTACGGCGCCAACCCGCAAGTGAGCAGCAGCTCGACGCTCGGCACGACCATCACGGCGCCCGAAACCCCAACGCCGGGGCCGATGCGCGGGCGACCGAGCGAGAAGAACTTGCGCGAGTTGCGAAAAGAGCGGGAGAGAACAAGGAGTCGCAGTCGTGGCCGAGGTCTGCTCACGCCGCCGGCGAACAGGCAGCCGTTGGAGAGGCCGGGGCTTGGGGAAAGGAGCAAGAGTAAGACGTCGGTCCGGAGCGAGGGTGGCGGCAGTGTCAAGGACCTGATCAAGGAAATCGAGCTGAGGAATCGAAGCTGAAATCTTGGTCGGAGTTGAAAGCCTGTTCTTCTTCTTCTTTTCTCCGCGTTCATGTGGTTTTGGTTTGCAAGGAGGCGAACTTTGAATCTTCTCTTTCTTTTTCTTTTTTTCCCCTTCGTCACTTCTCCAGCGGTATAGATTGAGCGACATGATCATGATGGATGATGATACACCGGATCATGTTTGGAGTAAACGTTTTATTTTCTCTTCTCTTCTTTTTTTTTCTTCCCTTTCCTGGTTCCATTCACTTATATTTGGGGGTTCGGGCAATGGGGGTGGGATGGTTTGGTCTTTGGAAAGCGTACGGGTGTTCTTGGGTGTTTTTGTTTGCTCACGGATCGGGTTACTACCTATGGGGGTTTGTTGATTTTGACGATTCTGCTCCCGCTGGCTTCATCTTTCGACGGCATCTCTGTTACTGCCTCGTTTGATTATTCTTTCGTTCTTGCATGTAAGATCGCTCGTTTTTGGGGTGGAGGCATATCCTAGATTTCCTCTTGGCTTGAAGATTGCAGCTCGTGTGGTAGGGACGTACGAAAGGGCACTGTAGATGAAACTCATTGGTGGGTGGGTGGTGGGTGCGAACGTAGCTGTGATGCTACAGGCGACGGGAATAGGTAGTCAGGTAGAAACGGAGAGACGGGATGAGCCATTAATTTCGTGTGGCTGAAGAATGCTGGTGTTGCTAGCGCTGAGAGCAAGCTCGGCCTCTCGTGCCTGAAGCCAAACCAGGTAACCGCCGGCGAATAGAAGCGTAGAAAAGCGGTGCTAGTGTGGGTGGAACGATGGGTTGTTTAGCAGTATGCTGGGAGGTGAGGTCACTACACAAAGACAAGACGGTGAGGAAGAAAGAGAGAAGATTCCTTGTTTATGCTATGTACGCATAGGTAGTAGGGTATATAGGCAAGTGCGGTCAGGTGATAATGCCAGGTGTAGACCGGTATCACCACCACACTCGGATTACCATTAGATTTATTTTTATGCCCATCCAACTAGATCTAAGATGGTGTTGTGCACGGAAAGGTAAGCAGGGATGACGTAATCGACTCAGGCAGCCAACCAGCCCACTTACGGAAAGCACGACCAGGCACCAACAAGCCAGCTACATCACCTCGGCCAATCGATTCCTTATAAGACTCCACAATGCCGCCCCTGCTGCTTGCTTGCAGCACTTGATATATCTACTCCAGCGCCGCGGACCCCACGTTATCAAGCTAATCAGACGCAGTACTAGAACTATGTCTTGCCTCCCAAACCTTCCGCACCATGAGCCCGGCGCCGCTCTAATCGTGTGCTTGTGCTTACCCACAGCGGCGGATGGGCGACAGAAATTGAACGAGGCTCTTGAAGAATGCCTGACTCCGAAGACGAGAAACACGGCTGACCCCAAGATCGTGTCGGTCGTGGATTGCAGCAGGCAAAAGCGCCTTGAGAAGGCCAAAATCGAAGGTCCGTCACCCGTTCGGCATCCCACCGTCCAGACTGACACCCCACAGGCTCGACATCCGAGCTCTTCATCGCGGCCTCCAAGGCAAGAACAAAAGGATGGACGAGAATCGGCGCCGTCGACAACCTCACCTACCGCCTCCTCTGCGGCCAGAGGCGCCCCGGCGAGAGACCAGAGTGCTCCATGATCATCCTGGAGAAGACGGCCAGCAACGAAGACGACGACAGCACGCCCGAAGCGGCCGCGAAGCGCTTCCCCCTCGCCCAAGCCATCCGCATCCTCACACAGCAGCACCAACACGATCAACAACCCATCACCGTCAACCGCACCGCCAGCCCCTTCGAAGCCCTCCACCCGCTGGTCGGCGTCAACCACCGCCGCCTGTACGACGGCCTCGGCTGCGTCCTGCACGACTGGTCCCTGCCGCTCTTCGGCTCGGCCGCCGCCGTCCGCGCGCGCCGCGCCCGCGACAGAGCCGTCGACCAGGCCCTCGGCGTCGTCGCCGCCACCGCCGCCGCTCCGCCCTCGGGCCGCCGCCGCCCCCCCGCCCTCCCGCTCGAACTGGCCGATGCCGTCAAGGAGGAGCTCGCGGCGCCGGAGCCGCTGGAGGACCTTACGGCGGCGCCGACGTTCGTGATGAACGACCCCAAGGTGCTAGAGTTCCATGCGTTGGTGGCGCTGCGCGATGTGGAGGCCGCGACGAGGGTTTTGAACGACAAGCTCGCTGCTGCTGCTGCTGCTGGTGCTGCTGGTGCTGCTACCGCTGACAAGGGAGTCGGTAGCGCCGTGAAGAACGACGGGAAGAAGAAGAAGAAGAAGAAGAAGAAGAAGTTCCAAATGGCGACGAAGGCGGTGATTTACCCCTGGAGGCCGCGCGAGGTCGATGGCGGCGGCGGACTGCCCGCTTCCCGCCGCGACTTCTGGCGCCTGTGGCAGCGGATCATGCGGTACAACGAGCGGCCGGCGCGGACCGTGGCCTTGTTCTTGGATGCCGATCCCGCCGCTGCGGCGGAAAGCGACGGTGGCGACGAAGACGACGATATCCCCGTCGTCCTGGCCCAATGGCAGGACACCCGCAGCCCCTCGCTCGTCAGCCGCGTCGGCTTGCGCGCAGGCGACGTGCCCCGCTTGTGGCCCGTCGTGGTCAGCCCGCGCGCCCACGGCTTCTATTCTGTCTCCCGCATGGACTTGCTCGCGAGGCGGAGAAAAGAAGGGCATGAGAGCAGCCCGGTCTTCCCCGCCACCGACCGTGTCGAGTGCCTGCTCGGCCCCGACGCGCGCTTCTTCGTCGACCCGCCGCCGTGGGAGTTTGCGGACGATCACGGCTTGAGCGAAACGCATCCGTGCTTTTTCTTGACGAAGGCGGAGGGCGAGGAGGGCGGGGTCGAGGGCATGGTGAAGTTGATGCAGAGGGAGGTGTTTAATGTTGAGGTTGCGGGCGTGGAGGCTGGCCCGTATGCGTTTGTGGAGTGGGAGGGTGAGGAGGATGGCGGGATGGATGATGCGTTGATGTTGGCGGTGCAGTGCTGGGAGGTTGGGGGCTGTTTGTTGAGGGGAAGGCAAAAGTATTGCATTTTTGTGGATAGGGAGGCGTTCAGGTCGAAGGAGGTGCTGTATTCGATGTGGGGGGGTTTTTTTTTTTCATCTCTTCCCCCTTCTCTTTTCCAGGAACAGGCTAACGGCTGACTATTCGGTTTCCAGGTACATGAGGTCGTTGGGCGAGGATGAAGAGGAAGAGCTGATTGCGATGGAGAACGACGAGTCGCTGGATGAGGAGACGAAGTATCAGAAGAGGCTCGAAATGTACAGGGAATGCATCGTGGTCTCACGAACCAACGTCTTGGAGCAGGAGTTTCATGAGGCATGGTGAGTCGCTTGATAAATGCTGACGAAGGGGAGATGGGTGGGGAGGCTTTTTGGACCTACCTGGCTGACATTGAGCAGGTTCAACTTTACCGTGACGGAAATGAGCTTTGGTACGCTATTCGATATGGACCAGGCTCAGACTATCGAGCGGCGTTGGAAGTCAGAAGAGGAGAAAAGGCTGGCATTTGAAAGGTGGGACCGTTCGGAACGGCGCCGGTATGCGTAGATCGGCCGCTGAAGCCTCGCGGCCCGAGCGACTTTCTTCCAGTTCAATGCTGTTTGACGGATGAATTCAGTAGGCCAGTCCTCCGCTCGGAACGTCATAGCACATGACCGTGAAGCTAAACAAGTTTTCAGAATTATTAATATCCACGCCAGCATACGTAGGGTACTGAGAGCCCAATGAGGTTGGAGTAATATTTCACCGGTCAGCGCAGCACCTGCACATTCGCGGAGGGAAATGGGATGGCGAGCCATCGATTCGTTGTCGGCTGTTCAGAGTCAGGCAGATAAGTGTCTCAGCAACTCGATAGCCATTTGACAGTACTCCAAAGCATTAGACTGACCATGCACCTGCTTCATCTTATGCGATGATCCCACTCACAAGGAATATTTGCGGCGTGCGTGGGACTTGCAAGTTGCACGAGAGGTTTTCGATGGACTCGTGATCCCCCGAGCACGTAGTAGGTAGCATCTGATGCGATGACGTTTTGGGAGCGTCTGTTCGTAAAACCTCAGTGCTGTCATATCATACTTGCATCCCCGTTTGCCTTATTCCTCGTCCCCTTTGCTGCTGAGTGCTGACGCGCATGGGAATGAGGAAATTCACCCATACTTCACCCTCACCAAATAGGCATATCACATCTGTTAAGATTAGCAAAGGAGCCAATCTTAAGCGTGCCAACCTCCAGCCTTATCATCAACGTGAAAAGTTCGAAAACACCCCCAGTCTGCTGCCATTTTTACCTTGGCCGCTTTTGCCCTAACACGCAACGCTGCATAAACACCCACCAATATCCGGACTGTCTGGAAAAGAGAAGAAAAAATGTTGCTAGTGAAGACTCCAGATTTTCTTTTCCTTCATAACATCCCCTTCTTGCTTGATTACAAAAGCTGGTATGTTCGACATGTCCAAGCCAGCACACTGTAAGTCAGTTCGAATTTCTTTATCCGCGGTGAACCAGTGGCACAGAGGCCGATTGCCCATCTTGCCGGCCGTCATTCCAGCTCTCAAAACTGACAACAACTATACTTGGGCAATTGAAGCAATAGGTGCGGTGGTTGGAATCATCGTTGGGCTGATGCCTCTCGGCATCTTCTGGTGGAAGCAAAGGGGCCGCTTGCGTGTTGTTGTTGTTGCTGCGTCAATACGGGTCCGCCAGCCATACAGCAGGCATATGACTCCTTGGGTTGCATTTGACACACAGGTGTTGCTCTTATTGTGGGCAAGACGGGTTATCGGTTGACATATCGTATAGATTCGATTGAGACTGCTGAGCTGGTTGGCATCAACCGAGACCACGCGCCTCGAACGTCGGAACGAGCACAGACCTCCTAAAGGTGTTCCCTTCCCAGCTTGCATAAGGGCTCTTGTTATCAGTGTCGCGCATGAAGGGCGGCGGCGTTACACCGTGGCATCTCATGCTGTACACTGGCGCTTGGAAGGCGATGTGGCGACAGCGTGATGCTCAGACTTCAAATTTCTTATTCTCAAGGGCAGAAGAGGGGCGATGTTGGGGACGGAAGTCCTGAGCAAAGTTCCTTGCGAGTTTCCGAAAGGGACTGGCGTAGCTGGCTGGTCAGGTTGAAGTGGTTGATGATGTGGTTGAATGTCAAAACCCTGGTTGAGTGTTTTAACCCCGGTCCAAAACCGGACTCGGCTACGCATGTTTACACATATGTATGAAGACAGGTCTTTTCGCACACGGCTGCAGACTTGACACTATTATACAATTTCTTTCATGAAGAAGACTTTCCACGAAGTTTCGTCCTAAACCAACCTTCAGACTGCCCAACTCCACCCAGATACTATCACACCACCACATCCAAATGCCCGGAAATGAGTAACATTCTTCTCTTCCTTGGAGTCAACGCTCAATATGTTGTACAAGGCGATAGTTCTAGACACCAGCCATTATACCCCTGCCACTATAGAGGATCTGGCGAGATTCGACACTGAATGCTGTCTCATATGCATGCAGAACTTCCGTGGGCCCGAAGAAGCTCAAAACGACAAGAGCTGTGGTGGCGCGGGTACTGTCGGCGAACTCCCCTGCAAACTCCGGTGTGGGCATGTATTCGGTCGCAACTGCCTAGAGGTAATAGCTGAGCAGGGGAAGGATTTCCACAAATGCCCTATATGTCGCCGAGCGTGGAAGAAACGTACCGTCATTGATGTGCTGGAGAGCCTCATCTCATACGTTGTTTGGAGGCGGTAATTCATTAGCAATATTGACAAGTGTGGTCATGGACATGCTGGAAATTTTTATTGGCTCTTTGGAAAGGCTTAGGCAAGTTTGCGCATTTTGGTTACTCTACATGGGCTTGATGCCGAAACGAACATCCGCACCAGTGTTGGAGAAGCAAGGATACTTGCCCAATTACCGCTATCTAAAGAACAACTCGTGCTGTGACGCTAACCCAAGTACAGTTAGAAAGTTACCAGATGTTGCGGAGTCAAACTCCGGGTAGGGGCGAGAAAAGTTCTAGGGCGGGGGAGTCGGGTTTGTAGGCATCGCCAGATACAATTGTGCGTTTGTGGAAGGTGAATTCGACGCCTTGAACTACTGAGGCTGCGAGTTGTCCTGAATCATCGGAGTGACGAGTCTGAAGGTTTCTGTAGATTACTGCTGTTGTTTATCGAGTCTGGAAATACCTGAAAGAGGGAGTATTTCGTCAACAGAAAAGCTTTTCTTGGAGTTGGGTGCTGCGGAACAAGGACTGCGCTAGTTAACTCATCGAGACAGTCTGTATCCAAGTAGCTGGGAGTCATATCCCCAGGAGTACATAAACGTTTTCCCGCCGTTTTTCGCCAATTAACATTTCAAACCAATCTTTTCCGACACATCTATCTACCTTCGCACTCAACATGGCTTCTCACTGCTATCTTTCTCGCTTCCTTCGACCAGCAACCGAGGAGGAAGTGAAGAGTGTTGGGCTGGACGTCTGCCCCGTTTGCTGGGAGAAATTCAGCGGCTCGATCGACGACAGCAAAGACACATGTCCGGATCCCAGTAAGCTCTCCTGCGGCCACATAATCGGGCGAAAGTGCCTGCTCGTCGCACTGCACAGCCAAAGCATCAACTTATCATGTCCGTGCTGTCGACAGAGTCCCAAAGCCCATAACGAACATGCTCTCCGTTCGTACAGGGCCGAGGTGCCAAGCTGCGATGTCAGAGTCTCTCTCGACCAACTTGGAGACTTCTGGGACGATACAGCAATGGAGCTGGATTACAACAGATGGCATAGACACCTGGAAACGCACAGAAGAATCTTCCAAACGTTGGTGGTCCATGCCACCGAGTTGTTTGAAACTCCAGTAGGCAAGAAGCCAACCTTGAGAGTCACATGGCTGTTCGAGGTGTTGGTTAAGGACCTGGCCCGGGGTACCGCGAAACTCATGATCGACGACGAAGTGCGGACTGACATCGAGACCTTTCTGGATGTCTGGATGATGAAAGCGAGTGCCAGGGCCTGTGTCGATAGGAAGTGATTGTAAAGCCCTGCTGCCATCATGGAAAGTCGATACGACGTTGGAGGATACCATGGTCTCTGGGCAGTTGCGACACGTACAGAGAATCAAAACCACCCAATAGAAAGGCAGAGCGGTTACAGGACAAGGACAAGGAAAGGGAGAAAACATCGATGGCATCACACACATGTACTGTGGTGCAACTGATATGACAAGTTGAGGATTTCAAAGGTCTCGAGACGCAGTAACGAGGGGTATATGGTCGAAGTGAAAAATGAAGAAAGTGATGGAGAACCTGTACCAGCGCAAGAAGAAAAACCCGCAGCCCAAAACATGTCCTTTCAACACCAGGATTTGGAAAAACTTGGTTGTGCAGGCAAAGCATGTTGCCGAGAAGGAAGAGAAAAAGAAACAAAATCCACTACGCCTCACTCTCAAAAACACGCCCCCAGCTCCATCCTGCCAGTAAACTCCATAGGCCCACAAACTGGACATAGTCCAGCCCAGCTTTTAAATCGAATCTCGAAATGTTGCGCAAATGACCCTCTCGGATGGCCCACATCCATCGCCTTCGTATTGCCCGTTCGGCCATTGGCAATCTGATCTGAATCAGAGACTGTTCCGTACTCGCCGTGGTGTACGTGGTGGTCCGTCCGCGCGCGGTCGCGCATGATATCTCGAGAAAGGTGTTGTTTCCGTCGGCCTTCTTCCCCACAGACCAGACCGGGACCGGCATGTGTCCTGCATCATGCCGGAGCAGTTTCGGGGCCGAGAAGAAGAAGCGCGTGCGTGCGTGCGTGCGTGCGTGCGTTCGATAGCTTGGCTCCCTTCTTTCCTTGCCCTCAAAAAAAGGAAAACAGTGATCGTGCCAGCCTGTCCATCCGTGTGCACCTCGTCAGCTGACCGTGTCCATCATCACAAAAAAAGAAAACAACCAACAAGCACCGATCAACCCCAGCCACCTCCCCTCGCGCGGAGCCCAAGCTTCTCCCTTCACCCCCATCACGAGAACCAACGTACCTCACTGCGCAAACAAACAAATCCCTCAACCCAACATCCCCCCATTCCCCACCCTCACTCCGGCCCGCTCTCCACACCCCCCCTCGTCCGACTCCCGCTCCGACTCCTACTCCCGTCCCTACCCGCCGCCGACCCGCCGCACTTGAGCTCCTGGCTCCAAATCTCGAGCGCCTCGTGCTTGTCGTGCAGCAGCTTGATGCTCTCGTCCAAGTCGCACTGCTGCTGCTGGCGCGTCATGCTGCGCGGCGTGCGCGCCTCGCGCGCGTGCCGCGCCGTCGTGATCTCGCGCACCAGCTCGTCGAGGCGGGCCTTGGCCGACTTCTTGTACTGCGTGCGCCGGAAGGAGCGCGCGCGGTCCGACGACGACGCGCGCGAGGCGCCGACGTGCTTGGGGACCTGGAGGGCGCCGGTGGCGAAGCCGGCGGAGGCGGTGGCGGTGTAGGCCGTGGCGGTGGTGGAGGCCATGGCGTGTGTGGGTGTGGGTGTGGGTGTGTGTGGTCTTGGTGTGGTTGGTGCAGTACGTAGGCCGGTACGTATGGTTGATTGGTGAGGTAGGTCGTCGAAATCTCAGAGTCTCGGCTCGAAACTTTTTTTTCTTTTCCCTCTCTCTCTCTCGATCTCGAAACGAAGGCTTAGACCCCTGGTGCTGAAGCTCGATGCCGTGGATGTGAGCGGGCTGGGGAGGAGAGAGAAAATAGGTGTCTGAGGGAAATCAATGGCTGAAAAGTAAAAAAGTATCGGTGTACGTGCGAAGGCAGAGCGAAGTAATGATGGGCGGGACGAGGCGAAATAATAGCGGAGATTCCATAACTTTCCGGCACCCTCACGCCCCCCATGTCTCGGCGGGTGGCGGTAGCGAGATGGTGGTTCGAGCACGGGGCGCCTGTGAGCATCTCGGGCTCTGGTGATGGGGGGAAAGGCGCAAACGGTGGAGCGTGGTAGGTAGGTGTGTGCGGTGGACCGGGTGGGCTCGCATAAAGCGCAGATCCCCGTAATTAGGATGCTGTGCCTTGTGTGCTGGAAATCAAACTCTCAATTTCGTAGTTCCGTCGACGCGGCGAGACCTACGTCCCCCCCTTCTGTTGATCGCCGTCATTTGGCGAGTCCGATCAGACAGGCTGTGAGGCACGCAATAAAACCATCTTCCGGAGCTAAAATGCAGGCCTGCCCTGTCAATGATTCATTTCACTAACGGCGCTATCAACGGCCACGCGGACGTGCCGCGCCGCCCTCCCCCCTTCCGCGGCTGCTAGCCCGAAGGAGGGCTGCCGTTGCCGTCAGTCGTCGCCTTGCCTATTCTTGCCCCTACCGGCCTGCCATGGTGAAACACGGGCGAAGCACTCTCTTGAAACGCAATCAAAGCGATGCTCTAAAATTGTCAGCCCTACCCGTACCCGCCGTGCCGCGTAAAGCGGTTGTGGACAGACTTGTCCCTCCCGCCTCGTGGGCCGCTCTCCTCTCCGTGCGCGCTCCCTTGACCGGTCCCTTAGTCACCCGCCTCATTTCTCTCCCCCGTTGCGTTTCCGTACAAATTAGTTCCTTTTTGAGGAAGTTGGATGGGATCGCTCGGCTACGCTCGTGCTGCCGAAAGCCCTTTATTGAACGGCCCACGCTATTGGGACCGCCCATCTCAGCACCTCGCATTTACTGAGCAAAGGCCACCCACCTCGTGCTTGTTTGACCGACCCAGTGTGAAGCTGCGTTTTCCGAAATGTGTCGACCCACCAAGCGCCGAGCCACAGCGCCAGAGGAGGATCCCGTGTCTGCTGATGCATTCACTGACTTGCCTTCATGCGCCTTGCTCTGCCGCGCCCTGCCGACTGATTGCGAGTCTCACCCGCCGCTGTGAGCAAGGGCCGCCATCCACGTCAGGCTCCCAGCAGTGTCTGTCGCCTCAGGGGTATCATATCGATAGGAAAGCACGCAAGGTGGCTCGTCCCAACAGCAACCCGGCCTCCAAGCTGACTGTCGTCAACATCAGAGGCCATACGCTGGCCGAGGTGTCGTCACAAGATGAGTAAGCGAGCCGGCATGAAGTCAGAACTAACTTTATTTCTCGTTCCGTTATTGGTATCTTCTTTCGGTTGCTGTTTGCAGCACCCTACATACTATCATCAACGACCCTGTTGAGGGGTATCAAACTCTTAACCGTGCGGCGCATGTTGAACGCTGCGATTTTCCCCCATCCGTTTCCCTATGCCGAAACGCCGTGCAAAGTCTCCAATGTTGAAAAACGCCCATGTTGAATTCTCTCAACCCCACTCATATCATGCCTGTTGAAAAGACTTTTGATATCGTAACACATGAAAAAAGAAACCAGTCACCCATCCGGGTGCCTGTCGCAGCTATGTTGGAGTGGCTGCTACACGCTTAGTTGGCGTGCTTCTGGCGGTAGAACTTGGCCGCGTTGACCAGGTTGGTCAGCGCCTCCTTGGTCTCCTTCCACTGACGCGTCTTGAGACCGCAGTCAGGGTTGATCCACAGCTGCTCGGGCTTGAGGTAGGCAAGCATCTCCTCGACGCGGTACTTGATCTCATCCTCAGACGGAACACGCGGGGAGTGGATGTCGTAGACACCAGGGCCGATGTGGCGGGGGTACTCCTTGTCGACGAACACCTTGAGGAGCTTGGCATCACTCTTGCTGTTCTCGATCGAGAGAACATCGGCATCGAGAGCGGCGATGGCGTGGAAGAAGTCCTGGAACTCCGAGTAGCAGAAGTGAGAGTGGATCTGAGTCGAGTCCTTGACACCAGCAGTCGAGAGCTTGAACGAGTCGACAGCCCAGGTGAGGTAGGCCTCACGCTCCTTGCCGGAGCGAAGGGGAAGTCCCTCACGGAGAGCGGGCTCGTCAACCTGGATGACGTAGATGCCAGCAGCCTCAAGATCGACAACCTCGTCGCGGAGAGCGAGGGCGAGCTGCTGAGCCTGGATCGACTGGTGGACGTCATCACGAGGGAACGACCAGCGAAGGCAGGTAATGGGACCAGTAAGCATGCCCTTCATGGGCTTGTTGGACTTCTGGGCAGCGTACTTGGACTCCTTGACCGTCATAGGAGCCGGACGAGAGATGTCACCGACGATGATCGGGGGACGCACGCAGCGAGAGCCGTAAGACTGGACCCAAGCGTGGGTGGTGAAGACGTAACCGTTAAGGCGCTCGCCGAAGTACTGGACCATGTCGTTACGCTCAGGCTCACCGTGAACATAGACATCAAGGTCAAGCTCGTCCTGGATCTTGATGACATCGTCGATCTCCTTCTCAATGAACTTCTCGTACTCCTCAGCCGTGATCTCACCCTTGGTGAACTTGTTACGCTGGATGCGGATCTCCTTGGTCTGGGGGAAGGATCCAATGGTGGTGGTGGGGAAGAGAGGAAGCTTGAGGTGAGTCTTCTGCTGGGCGTAGCGCTCAGGGAACTGAGACTTGCGGTTGTGGTGCTCAGGGGCGACCTCAGACTGGCGCTTCTTGACGTTGGGGTCGTTGGTGCGGGCAGACGAGGCGCGAGCCTGCATCGACTTGGCGTTGGCATCAATCTGCTCACGGACAGAGGCAGGACCCTCAGTGACGGCCTTGGCGATGATGGCAACCTCAACCGCCTTCTCGCTGGCGAACGAGAACCAGTCACGGACCTCGGCATCGAGCTTCTTCTCGCTGTCGAGGGTGTGGGGGGTGTGGAGGAGGGAGCTGGAGGTGGCAACAATGACACGCTCCTTGCCGAGCTTCTGAACGGCGGTCTCGACGAGCTCGATGGCCCTCTTGAAGTTGGTCTTCCAGATGTTACGGCCGTCGACGACACCAGCCGACAGCACCTGCTGGGAGCCGAGCTTCTCAATGACAGGGAGGAGCTGCTCGGGGTTGCGAACGAGATCAATGTGGAGACCGTAGAGCTGAGAGATGGCGGGCAGGACATCGAAGTTGTGGACGATGTCACCGAAGTAGGTGGCGAGGACAAGCTTGGGGAGGTTGGCGCCAGAGAGCTTCTCGTAGGCAGGCTTGAAAGCGTTCTTGACCTCGGCGGGGAGATCGAAGACGAGGACGGGCTCGTCGATCTGGACAGTCTCGGCGCCAGCAGCCTTCAGCTTCTCGAGCAGCTCGACGTAGACGGGGACCAGCTTGTCGAGGAGGGAGATGGGGTTGACGCTCTGGCCACGGTCGGCCTTACCAAGGGCAAGGAAGGAGACCGGGCCGAGGAGGACGGGGCGGGTGGTGATGCCAGCCTCCTTGGCCTCGAGGAACTCAGCGACAGGCTTGGGGTGGGCAGCCAGCTTGAAGGTCTGGTTGTCCTGAAGGGTGGGCTTGACGTAGTGGTAGTTTGAGTCGAACCACTTGACCATTTCCTAGAGAGTCCGTCAGATTTCATTTGCCTCGTTGTCATTGTGCATGTCCGCTTACCAGGGCGGGGACGTCAACGCCGTCCTTCTGGTGACCACGGCCCATGGCGAAGTACTCGTCAATGGGCTCGAGACCGTGCTTGGAGTAACGCTCGGGGATAGCCTGTGAGGTTGATCGTTAGACGAAATCGTATGGATGATGGCGTGGAGGTGGCTTACGTTGAACATCTGGATGTGGTCAAGGACGTGGTCGTAGAAGGCGAAGTCGTTGCTGGGGATGACATCGACGCCGGCATCCTTCTGGATCTTCCAGTGGGCGAGACGGAGCCTCTTGCCCTCAGCGAGGACATCGTCGCGCGAGATCTTGCCAGCCCAGTAGGCCTCGTTGGCCTTCTTCAGGTCGCGGTTCACACCCATACGGGGGAAACCGAGGACAGAGGACTGCACCATCTTGGCAGAAGTTACTCTGAGACTGTGGGAGCAAAGAGCAGGTGAAGAAAAGCGGCGGATCAAAGGCTCCAGCAAGTGCAGAGGCCTTTATCAGTGAGGAGGGAGAAGATGGAGGAGGGAGTGGGGAGGATGAAGGTGGACGGTCGGCGGGGAGGGGCGCGAGAAAAATATACTCGCGCCCCGCCATTGGCCTGTGGGCAGCTGCTGGGCTAGCGCCGAAAGCGTCACTGGCGTGCTCATTCCGATGTCGGTCGCAATTGGACGAGCCGAGAAAATCTGCGCCGCCGACAAGGGCGAATTCGACAGAGCAAAAGCTCGCCGAGACACATGGCGGAGGTCTCTGGAGCTTTTATACGCCCCCCAGAAGCTGCCCCGCGTTCTGGGGAAGCTACCTTGATGGGAGTCCGCGCGCGCACGCAAAAGTCGATCTTCGGCAGATGCCCCTCGGCATTCGCGCTCTGCCACGCCTGCTGCCTGAGGCCACAACGAGCTCCTCCAGCTTGCCACCAGCACGCAAAACCATCACCACCGGCCCGTCCTTGGGCGTGGGCTGGCCAGTGCTGTGCGCCATCTCCACGCGCCGCCGCGCTCGAGGCAAGTCGGGCTTGCCCCAAGGGTCTTCGGTGCATTTGCAACCTGGATTGTCGCCGATTGTGCCCGAAGCTTGTGCCCGAAAAGTAGCCAGCCATTAGCACAAGACCCCGACGCAAAGTAAACTCTCAGATGTCCGAGCGCGATGACTCGCAGCAGCCGCGCCGTTTCGGTACGCGACACAGTACATAAGAAGTGGGCGATGAAGCAAGCAACCAAACGCGAGTAGGGGAGCGAGATGCATTCCAGATCCCACCGGACCCCAGCCTGAGGTTTCGACGTAAGCCTTGCTCTCTCTCATAATATCGCGTGAGTTGGCCAGCCCCGTCATGCTTGCACATGCCACAGCAGTCGTGCGATGTTGAGCAGGGCAGGTACGCGCGGTACAGCACGTCAACGGCGTGCTGTGCCTTCCGCTGCTTCACAGCAGGCAGTGGGAGCGGCTTACGTAGTAGAAGCGCGCACGCGACAAGCCATCCCACCCGACGACGCCCAGGAAGATGCGTGCAGCACGATAAAAGAGCGCCCAGGCCAGCCATGGGCTTCTCAAAACGCATTGCGCATAAGACGCGGCCGTTCTCTTGCCGATGGAGGAGTGGAAGCGGCGGCGGGCAGGCTCGGAAACCGGCGGTGGGAGGGACGGCACATGGCGCCCGGTCGGCCACATACTTTTCCTGCGCGCCCCTTCTGTGCCTCGCCCCTCCGCACGCGTCTCTCGAACAATATCACCCTCACCCATTGTCGCTCCATCGCTGCCCGTCATGTCCAAGGAATCCAAGGATGCAAAGGAACGGCACGCGCCGCATGACATTGCCACGCGCGTGCAGGCGCTGACGCTCAAGGTCAATGGCTTCTCGGACAAAGAGATCCTGGAGCAGACGGGCGTTGCGAGTCGGACCATCCGGCACATCTACAGCAGAGCCCGCAAGCGCGGCTTCGATCCAGATGTCAGCAAGAAGATCGAGCTGAAGCACATTGAGGACGGCAAACGCACCGGCCGCCCGCGCAAGGATGCAACCGCTACACCGAAGAAGCCCGATGGCCAGCTGGCCGAGGACCAGCAGCAGGAGCCGTCGCAAGGTCCGCCGTCAGCCTCGCTCGAGGGCCAGCAGCCGCTCCCCCAGCTGTCGCCGCCCCACGAGCATCCGGACCAGCAGCAGCAGCAGCAGCAGCAGCAGCAGCAGCAATTGCCGCCGCAGCAACAGCCGCAGCAACATCAGCTCCAGCAGCAGCAGCCAAAGTATGCGCATCCGCCTCCGCCTCAGCACAGTCCTCTCTACGTTCAGCATCAGTTAATGTCTTTCGCCGCGCCCAGTGAGCACGAGACTGGCGAGCCGCCGCAGGACGTGGACATGGAGGAGGCAGACCTGGCTTCGCGCCTGCGCGAACAGCTGACGCAGCCCGACAGCATCCCCATGGACCCTGCTGTGGTGGGCGACTCGGCAGGGCGCAATGAGGCCATGAGTGTTTACCCGCCGCCGCCTCCCGCGCCGGTTCCCTGACTGGTGATCTGACCTTACCGCGAAATCGGGTCCGTGCGCAATCTCCGTCGCGTCGCACCAGTCGCAACAACCACATCCAGCGCTGCTCTGCTCACTGTTCGCATCTCACCCCCAATGGCAGACATGGCGAGTCGCGTCGCATCCATGCGTGCGTTGCTTCCAGAGCTCGGGTCCGCGCTGCATGCCTTCACTTCCTCGTCGTCTGCCTTTCGCGTTGTTCGGACAATCGACCCCGCTGCCAGCTCCCCGCAGCCTCCCAAGACGCTGTACATACTAGACTCCTCATTCAACCCACCCTCCATTGCCCACCTAGCACTTGCAACATCTGCTGTTACACGGCCTGTCATCGGAGACCCCAGCCCTCACCGCATACTGCTTCTCTTCAGCACCCACAATGCGGACAAGGCACCCACCCCCGCGAGCTTCGAACACCGTCTCGCCATGATGACACTTTTCGCCGAGGATCTTTCGGCAACTATCTCGAATACACCGTCCGCTTTCCAGTCGCGCCCTGATGTAGCAATCGACATCGGCCTGACCAAAAAGCCGTATTACACCGACAAGTCCACTGCAATCACGACCTCTGAGCCGAATCCCTATCCCAGCAACCCCACTCACGTACATCTCATCGGCTACGATACCGTGACCCGCTTTCTCGCGGCAAAGTACTACACTGATCACTCGCCTCCGCTCTCAGCACTGGCGCCCTATTTCGACCCCGGCCACAAAATTCTTGCCACTTTGCGCCCGTCCGACCCGAACGACTCGAGCTCGCAGGACTTCGGATCGACAGAAGAACAAATCGCATACATCGAGGGTCTATCCAAAGGATCGCTAGCGAAGGATGGATTCAAACCGGAATGGGCACGACAAGTGGACCATGTGGTCAGCCAGGAAGGCCTTGGTGTGAGTTCCACACGGATCCGCAAGGCAGCAAAAGCCCACGACTGGGACGAGCTGCGAAAACTTTGTACACCCGGCGTTGCAGCCTGGGTTGAGGACCAGCATTTGTATCAGGGGGGTTCTTAAGGCGCGAAAACGGGTTGATAAACTTGAATTAAGGGTTGTTGAATGGAAAGTCTGAAGCGTTTGTGTAAACGTTCTCTTCTTGATGGCCTCCTTTCTTGCTGTCCCCGCGATAATAAAGTTTGCGCATTCTGATACCGTACTTAGAGTCGAGCGTGGTGGAAAGCAAGCTGCGCGCCGTTGTAGACTGTACCTGCCGGCCTCATTGTCGTTTCCGTATGGCGTGCATACCTGGATTGCTACATGCTTGCCAGGTGCGTCGCATGGGAACCAGCTTCCGCGTGCAGGTGGCCAGTCCTGTTGTTTGCTCGCCCCTTCCTGTCCTGTATCGACCAGCTCTTGCTGGTCTCACGTCCCTCAATGGCTTTGTATCGGGCCCGTCCATCTCACTTCTCTCCTATTCCTGCATTGTTCGATCCGGATCATATCCCCCAAACATCACACGTCGCTTCGAGTAGCGCCCGTCCTGGGATTCTACAAATAGGCCAAGCTGCCTTTGTGGTCTCAGTACACATCACTGCACCTACCCCGCGGGCAACTGCCTTTCCGAACGACGTGTAAACAGCCCTTGCACATTTCAACCATCGCGAGACAGGCCCTGAAATCGAACAGATCCAGCCGTCATGGCTCCGCCCCCAGCGGTTGCAGATGCACTATGCTGCAACGCAAACACGGATTCTCGCCCCAACTCTCCACAGCCATTCCGCCGCCACCTGCAGCATGTGAAGCCTGGCGGTGATCGCACAACTCAGAGGCAGCCGCTCGAACATCAAGCGCCCAGCAGCTCACACAATACCGATGATCTCACGGAGTTGCAGCAAATATTTGCCGAAGCGGGCTCGAGGCCTGCCACAGCCGCCGAGAGAACGTTCGATGATGATCAGAATGACGATAAGCCGAAGAAGAATACGCTTTTGAAGCGCCTGACGCGGGAATTGAGCAGGTCGAACCTCAGTCTGTCTAATCTGAAGAAAGGAGCTGCAGCCAAAGAGAAGGCACAGAAAGAGCAACAGCCAGTCTCGTCCGGCAACAAGAAAGTCAAAAGCAAGAAGCCAAAGCCGAAAAGCAAGATTGCCGGCGACGATGTTGTCGAGATGGACCCTTCCGATACTGCGACACGAGAAATCCTCCTTGATCGCACGTATGACTCCGATGCCGCAAACTTGCCGGACATCAAGGACAGTGTCGGCGAGCGGTTGCCGAAAGTGACGGATCCCGAGAACGGTAAAGGAAATGGGAAGATATCGCCTATCAAGAACAAACGCAGCTCCGATAGGAGAGGCGAATTGAGCAGCATTGACTGGGCTGGGAAGAGTGCCCGTGATGAGCCGTACGGGTGAGTCTACTTACAGTGATCAGGTACCGATGAAACACTGTTACTGATGATTATTACGTAGATGGGGCGAACCAAGCAGCAGCGCACCCGCCCTGTCTGTCCACATACCCAGAAGCCTCTCTGACTTAGGCGTGCTACCTTCATGCAATGTCAGTGTCGAAAGCCTGCCCCAGCTGTCCCAAGCCAGTGGTAGGAGCAGTCCCTGGAAAAAGTTCGCGGAGCAGCATCTACGCAGACGCTCGAAGTCTGCAGATAACCTGCGGCCTGTAACACCGGACCTCAAGGCTACAGAGCTGCCTAGCCTCACTTCATCATTCAACAGTAAAGGCTGGCGTCTATCAGCAGACAGGAGTCCCGCACTCAATCTTCCACTCAGCGAACCCAGGCACACGATACACGAAGACAAGAATCGGGAGGAAACGCATGATGAGACTAAGCTCAATGAGACTCGACGCTTTGCCGACAAGGCCCCATTTGCCTCGCCTCCAACCACGAGTAGCGGTACGGATACCACCGACCGCACCGGCTCTGAAACCTTGCCAGATGCGGAATACGGCACTCTCAGCCTCATCCCTGGCAACAACCGCCACGTCTCTGTCCATGGCCCGCACAGCAATCTGCCCGACCCCGAAAGCGTGAGCGTGCACCTGCACAACATGCGAATCTCCGAGCACTTGCGTTCCGACAGCACACTGTCGGGCATCTCGCGCACGCCGACCGCCGAAGCCCAGCAAGACCAGAAGCCGCACCGACGCTCGGAAGCCAAGGACAGCGTCGCCAGCGGCGGCGAGCCATGCATGCCGCCGACTCTGCATACGCAGCAGAGCGGCGGCACGGTGAGGCAGTCGCGGAAACTGCGCTGCTCGTCGTCGGGCTTCGCGAGCGAGCGCGTGCCCGACAGCTGGGGCAACGTCGTGTCGGCGACGCCGAGCAGCGTGTACGAGCCCAGCTCGGTGTACTCGACGCGCCAGAACAGCTTGACGAGCAGCAGCACCTGCACGCCTGTGGCGTCGCCGAAGGTGAATTTCTCAGCCGCCCCTCACAGTGGCCATGGGACTATCGTCAGAAAGAGCGGGTACGAAGTCCTGAATTTGGATGACTTGGGACCGCTGAGGATGGAGAGCGCGGAAGCCGACGAGAAAGGAAAGGCGAGTGTCAAGGAGAGCCCGGAACGGTTTTCGACCATGCCGGGTGCCTTCCCGCCATCGAGCTCGATAAACCTGCTCAAAAGGGCGGACACGGGTTTGACGTTTAGGACTGCGAATGAGAAGCCCGAGGCGATCGAGAAGATTCCTGGACCTACGGAGGGGAAGGGGAAACGGCCGGCATACAAATTGCAA
The DNA here is from genome assembly GCF_001883845.1 of Diplodia corticola. Classification (NCBI taxonomy): domain Eukaryota; kingdom Fungi; phylum Ascomycota; class Dothideomycetes; order Botryosphaeriales; family Botryosphaeriaceae; genus Diplodia; species Diplodia corticola. The sequence continues at coordinate 53,000 of NW_017971566.1, read as the reverse complement.
GATTCGTCAGACCAGACTACGACTGACGCAGGAGAAGATACACTTCTGAAGTCGAACCAGCAGAGTTCTGAAGAGACAGCGGTAGGAGAAGATGTACCTCTGAAGCAGAATCAGCAGAGCTTTGAAGAGACGACCGATAGCTCCTTGGACATAACTCCTGTCACTGCGGTCGAGTCGCCCATGTCGAGCGAGAAGACACCGAAAGCACAGCCTGTGTCGCCGGCTCCAGCGGCGCAGCTGAGCAGCGCCAAACACAAGAAGAAGCCGTCTAGCATCAAGACGCCCAGTATGAAGACGCCCAGCAAGAGGTTCTCGACTTTCTCGTTCTTCCGTAGCAAGACTTACTCGAATCTGCGTCGTGCGTCGCACAGTCCTGCGCTGCGGCCCCGGAAGATGTCGAGGTCTGATGAGCATCTGGCCCTTGATGACTCTAAAGACAAAGCTGCCAAAGGAGCTCGTGGTTTTGATCACCACACGGATGGACCTTCTGACCTACGTACACCGAAGGAATCCCACGAACATCCACCTCGTCGAGAGCAACATCAATCTATGATGCCGGAAGCTGTCGAGGAACATCGACCTGGCCGCCTTTCCCGTTCTTGGCTCATTGGTGACGGTCGCAAAAGTCTCGGCCAGGATGCAATGTGGGAGAAAGCCCTGAAAAAGCACCGAGACGAGAAGAACGCGCTGTTTTTATCGCCGGAGAAGGGGGGCAAAGTAGAGGCTCGGGGCTTGTATCGAGAACGCAGCGGAAGTGGAAGCGCCCTCAGCACGCGATCCCAGCTGAGCGACCGCAAGGGCAAGAGCCCCGCTTTTGGAGGTGATTTCACGTTTGGTGGGACAGGACCAGGTCTTCAGAGGTCTCCGACGATTTTGCTCGACCCGTTGGAGACGACAGGGTTTGGAGAAGGGTTGATGAAGCAGAGACCAAGCAGTGGAATGTTGGGCGATGAACTCAGACTGAGCACAGCTTCCGGCTCTGTGACGCCGGCCAATGGCATCTCTCCTGGAGCCTCGACTGGGGATGACCCTAGCGTCGTCTCGATCGAGAAGGACGTGCACATCGACAGCTGGGGAGGAACCACTCTGGCGGAAATCGAGGCTAGCGATCTCGGCGCCTGGAGTCGCTTCCCCAGCCACACCAGAGAGCTGCGTACGGGAGCTGCTGGTTCATCTGATGACGTGAGGACCCGGGACTTCGCATATGAGACCAACATGCCAAGGGCCGAGAATGAAAGTTCAACCGAGGATGAGGATCCTAGCATGAGTGGGGCGATACGGCTTACCAAACTCCGCTCTATGAAAAGGACGAAGACGGACCGCAGTGGCATGTCGAAGAGTAAGAGCATGACTTTCAGCCGCAACTTCAGCTTTCTCAAGCACTATATTGGTCTGTTCAGGAGCCAGAGCGAGGAGTTCAGAAAATACGGTCACGGACACCGCAGCTCTGTCGCTGAAAGTGCCACGCTGGAGCATCCCGAGTTGGAGATTCTGCCTCCAGTCTTCTCGCCGGTCCAATTCGAGGTACCGCAAAGTCCACAAGGAGCACACACAGATGGTGCAACCTCGATAGCGGACCTCACCGCTGTCGAGGGCGACGCAAAGGCCACTGATGAGGAGGCGAAGGCAAAAGAGAGCAAGGTTGACTTTAAGATCCAGCGCAATCGCCGCGAGGAGAGCACGACGGACAGCTCAGACGGATCTTGGGCGGCCAATGCTCGTGTCTTCACACGCGCCTACGGCAATGACGCCGATCGCGGGAACCGTGCCCGTCTCAAGAAGAAAGGCGACAGCTCAGCCGAGTGGCGGAGCAACGCGCGTACCTGGACCCGGTTCAGCACGCCGAGCCAGGACTTCCAGCAGGCCTTGGACGATGCGGGACAGAGATGCATCAGCTCATCCTCCCGTCTGGAGAGGCAGCTGGGAAACTTGACGGAGGAGAGCACGATGTCAGCGTTGGAGAAGGTTGCCATCGACCGTGGCCCGATGGCGACGAGGCGGCCGCCGCGCGCGCAGCACAATTCGTCGGAGGAGTGGCGTTCTGACGCCCGCCTCTTCTCGCAGATGTATGAGTCTTGCGTGCAGATTCCGAGCTTCGGCGGCAGCTCCGAAGATGCAAATGCGAGCGAGTCGTCAGCTCAGAGACCATTGCTGGCCCACAGGCACCACAAGTCGTCATCAGCCAGCACAGCGTTCCGCCTTGCCAGTACGGGACATTTGGATGACATGGTTGCACGGGCTGCCGCCGACGAAAGGGAGAAGGTCAAATTTAGGAGATTGTCAGATGGCTATGGCGAAAGTGCAGACAAGAAAGGAGAGAAGACTGCGAGGAATGATAGTTTTCTCAGTATCGGAAGTGTGGAGGGTACCACGAGGGAGCTGACGAGGTACCTGCACGACTTGGAGGAAGGTGAGCAGATCAAATTGGAGGCAGAGAGGATGGCAGGAGTCTGACGCGCTGGGCGAAAGATCATTGCTATCGGGGCACTCTTTCCTTGCATAGTCGTTGTGCAGTACCTAGTACGATTGGGTTAATGGCGATGAAAAATAGTTGGACCTTCACTCTTGATGATGCGTGTGGGGTTGATGAGGCGTGAGCATGCAGAGCAGGCAGGCGAGGGTTGTGTGGCCTGAGTCAGAAACGTCCCCGACCAATCAGCGCCCCGCTGACTTGAACTCCCGCCAAGACGGAGCCGCATCACGGTCGGCGGCAGCACCTCCAACGTCAACGGCCATCCCAACTCTCCACTCCGAACCCCCGGATAACCACCACAATGTCGCAGCCGGTCAAGTCCGCCGCGGCCAAGGTCGCTCAGGCCGCGTCCTTCAAGGTGCGATTGCCCTCCGCCCGCCCGTCCTAGCCTCCGATCGCGCCCTCGGTTGCCCTGGCCCTGCAAGCTCTCTCTCCCGTCCACCGCGGCCGCCGGAGCTCAGCGTCGGTGGGAGCAGCCATTGCGATGGCCCACATAAGCCTCCGCCCGCGTGAAACATACATTGACGCAATGCTCGCATTGGGCGGTGTGAACAGAAGTACACGGTGCAGCCCGAAGGCATCTGGGCGCGCATCAGCAACGTCCTCGCCGTCGACCCGAAGCGCAGCACCGGCGTGCCGCTGAACCCGCAGTTCCGCAACCCGCCCCCGGGCGCGCTCGACCCGGCCTCGTACGACGACCCGGTGACGGTGCCGGCGGGCGACATCGCCGACAACCCGTACTGGAAGCGCGACACGCGCCGCAGCTACCCGCGCCTGGCCTCGGTCACCCAGGGCGACGTCGTCGGCCTGCTGAGCGTGGGCAGCGCCGCCGCCGAGAAGGTCGAGCTGATCGGCGAGGCCGGCAAGAACAAGCTCGTCGCCGTGAGCGAGGAGGGCCAGAAGGGCGTGGCTGCCTTCTTTGAGAAGGATCCGGCCGCCGCGAAGAGCGTTTTGAACGCGGACGGTCTGCCGCCGCTGCCGAGTGGCCACCACACGTCTGGCAAGCTGGGCGAGAAGAAGTACAAGTTGGAGGAGGAGCAGTCGTATGCGGGAGCGTGAGTGGATACTCTTTTTATCTTCCTTTGTGCTCCCTTTTAGTTTGGAGGAGCTGTTGTGCTGACTTGGTTGCAGGTACCCTTGCAGGACTTTTACTTAGGAGCGAGGATAGTTCCTAGAAAAGAGAATAGAGATGGGGGTGCTTGTGTAAATATAGCACATGAAGAGAATGTGGTTTTGCTCGTATGCTTTGTTTTTAGGTGCGATGAACACCGTGATCTTGTGCAGCATGTTGGATTTCTGCAGAGCCGCGAATGGATAATGAGATACGTGGTCAAAGCCGGGCAGCGCTCACATAGTGTGTGCTCTGTTGGAAGTGGTCACATTGTGTCTCGCTTCTGCCTGACTGGGAAGGAACTGCGTTTGGCAGGTACTCGAAGTAAACACGCTTCAGGGTCCACGTCGCGTCGACCGCGCCCTCTCCCACCTCGCTGCGACTGCGACCCTCAAGGTTCGGCTATGGCGCTTTCACAAAGTGTGGGACAATTTCCGGGTGCTCTGGATGTTATCTTCACCTGCGACATCTGCCAGGCCAGTATCTCCGACATCTACGGCGAAGGTGGTCCCGGCGCGACTGTGACAGACTTTCAGGATGGCCGACCTCCCACCGCAGATCGACGCGTTACCTGCCTCTGGCTCACTCAGTGCATGCACCTGACATGTGGCAAGCATCTCGAGGGCGGCGGTGAGTCAGTCGCCCCCAACGTCTAGGCGGCGAGCCATGCCAGGCTGACAAAGACCCGGGTTGTAGGGGCGCCATTTCATCCGAAGGGCCAGCATCCCAAAGCTCCATGCCCACTGTGCCGCAGGGACAAGAATGACGAGAGACCAAGGACACTGTACGCTGTGCGAGGCTTGAGACCTGGCAATTTTGATCCCGATATACCACACGAATTGTTCCAAGTACCACCGATGAAACTTCAAGGCCAGAGCGTGGAGAGGGAAGCTTTGCAGGTGCAGTGTCTTTGTTTGCCCTATCTTGCTTTCTCTGCTCACTCTGCTAGTTCCAATACCTCTCCCTCATCCGTTTTGCCACATCCATATCCCATAGACATAACGAGCTGCAGCAAGAGAAGCGCGAGATCGAGTCACAAGCAAAGAAGCTTGCTTCCGAGAATGCAGCAACGACCACGGAGAATAGAGAGCTCAAGGCTAAGCTCTTGTCCCTCGAGAAAGATAACACGGATATTGGAAAATGGAGGCAGAGGCTTCCGAAGATTACGCACTACCTGAAGCAGTGGCCGATGGTCATGCAGTAAGCTTCCCATGACGAGGCTTGTTTACGCCTTATTTATCTGATGGCAGGGAAGTAAACCAGCTGCGGGAACAGCTTGCTGACTTGGGCTATGCGGTGCCCAAAAAAGACTATACTTTCCGCGACGCGGTGGATGACAAGTATGAGCGGACGGTAGACTCAAATCTACCGGAGAGCACCATCCGCGAAAGGGAAGTCTCAACAGTGAGAGCACCCACAAACCATACACGTACCGAGTATAGGACAGGTAGGGACCAATTTCTCCTTTCAGATCATGGCAATTTTGTATTGACTAAACACCCTGGGTCAAAAGCACAAACCCATATTTCCGAGTCAAGTTCCAGTCGAAAAAGAAAGCTTTCTGAGTTGAACGCCAGCATTGCTTCTGAATACGATCAACAGTGGCAGGATCACCATCGGAAAGACCGTGTTCCAGATACCAGAGTAACTATCCAAGGTCTCTTGTCTGGCCCAACAGCGAACTTGGAAAAAGTACAGATATCACGCGCATCGAATGCGTTTCCGTCAGATCCAGCAGATATCCCTGAGGCACAAGTATTTAAGGATGGTGAATGGCATACAAACCCCAATAGAGAAGCGCGTCAACGTATTTCGCATACGCCGAAGCCTCGAGTCTTGCCAGAGAACTGCGGCAAATACCTCATGACCGGAGGTTTGGCTCATTCCACGGATCGTCTGCAAAACGCTATGGGAAACAAAACCCATTCACAAGAAGACCAGCGTCACGGTATTCTACATGCGCATGGGGTGGGAGATACCTACGAGGATGAAACGGCATTCCATGTTTACGATAGGCAACCAGAAACCATTCGGCAACCCGTGTTCAGGCGAATGCACGATCGAACTACATTCGCAAATCCCTCAACGTCTCAGGTAAACCAGCTGCCACAAAACTGGCCGACCATCCAGAAGCCCGATGTTGGAAACGAGCAGTTGAGGGAATTGGGGCTCTCGACGCATGCAAAAAAGCCGGAGAGGTGTCAGAATATCAACCATGGATCTGCAACCCCATTGACAAGGACACATCAAGCCTCTGGAATGCCATCAGTCAGGCAAAATTCAAGTCCATTCTTCTCGAGAGTGCGAGGAGGAGCTCGCTCCGGCTTGAGCCCTGGTGTAGCAGGTCTATCTGCAAACGCTCGCGTGGGTACTGTATCTAAGAGAACCAATGCGCCAATGCCTCCTCCAAACAAATGGTCTCAGCCGCGTGGTCTCAACGGCCTTTCCTTCATCGACGCCCCACGAGATCAGTCTCAAAGCCAGCCGCTGTATCAGGCCAGCAATATGTGGCCACCACAGAGAAATATCACCGACCGCCCTTTCATGGCACATAACCCCCAACGAACCCGCGATGGTTACTTCGTGCGTCCGGAGCAACCTCGACTTTCTTCTTCATACTTTGGTTCTGTTCCCCAACTTCAGCCAGCAGAGCCATTTCAGACACCGCGCATGCAGTCAATACCTCAATACGCTCCGCCAATCTCGTCCCGAAGGAATTTTACTCAGAACGATGCGCTCAACTTAGTCGAGAACTCAAGCCATCAGGCGCCTGCATCGTTCTATCAAAATCAGGAAAATGGGACGGGCTTTAGTAACATTGCGAGCCGTCAAGTTACGGAAGACCGGGGCCTCTTCTCATCTGCAGGCGGGAGGCGTGCTGTCAGGAGGTGATTCAACAAGTCTCTCGCATTGCAGGCTATTTGGGAGGCCCCCGTTTCATATTGGCTGTTGAAGACTACCATTGATGCTTTCCCAAACTCATCGAGCATTGCATCATTATTTCTTTCTGCTGAGCGTTCCGAGACAATCATGTTAGCAAGTCGCTTTGCTTTGGGAGTTGACCAGAGACCTCACGAGAATTCAGCAACAAGCTTGATCCGCATTTTCACATTTTTTCTTTTCTTTCTTGAGAGTACTAGTCGCTAAAAAGGTTCTATTTGGGTAGAACGTATGAGATCTGTGGACCCGGTAGGCAACCGAACAATGGTCAGGCGTCCAAGCAGTAAGCCACAGATCCACGCGCCCGTCAGCCGTTGCAAGACTTCTCCAATCAGAGGCTCAGCTCATCATCTTCCGACTGGTGGCCTCCGGCCAGACCTTCATGGGCTCGTTGAGGCTGCTTTGCCAAGGCAGGGAAAAGTTGCGCGGAGGATCAGATCTTCGATGTGCATGCATCCCGCACAACTTTCGGCTTCCGTGCATTCTTGTAGCAGATGAAACTTGATGGAGATGCTCACCAGGTCGGAACCAAATGTTGCAGTGTTTGTACGTTCATCCTGGATTTTTTTTTTGGGAGTATGTGTTGGAGTGAGAACGCTTTGACCAGGGGACAATGCTGATACCGAGGGCAGCGCTCCAGGATAGATACGTCATCCTACCCATCAGCTCAGGTATTTGTGTCTGGTTTTCTGCCGAACACGACGTAGCTGAGCGCCGATTAGCGAATGTTCCTTTGTGGTGGGAAGTAAGAAGACGCGACGCACAACGAAACGTAGCTGTGGAATTTGTTGGCCATCAGCTCCTTTCGCATCCGCATCAGCATCACTTCCATCTCCGCGCGCGATCGGCCGAACTCTCTGGTCATGCCTAAGAAAAGAAGGGGAATCAGAACGGCCGCAATGGAAACGACGCAGTTCATTAGACGTTGAGACGGAGGACGAGAAAAAGACCGAAAAAAAAAAAACCCCCCCCACCCGCACATACATGCATACACACATACCTCGAAGCAAAAAAGCCTCCCCGCCCTCGAGCAGGTTCAGCCTCTCGAGCGCGCCGATGCGCTTCAGCCGCTTTTCCTTGGGCCACTCGGACGTGGGCACCTTGAAGACGACCTCCTCGACGTCGGCGAAGCCCTGTTCGACCATGTACCGCTTGTACCACCGCGGCGCGTCGGCGTCGGCCCCGATGGCCTCGCCGATGTCCCAGAAGGTCTGGCAGAGTTCGACGTAGCCCGATTCTTGGTCCAGGGTGCCGTCGTCGGATTGCGGGACGGGCCAGACGCAGGAGAGTTCGAGCCAGCCGTTGGGTTTGAGGTGGCTGTGTGTGTGCGCGTGTATTGGGGATGTCAGTGAGGGGTCTTGTTTTCTTCTTCTTCTTCTTCTTCTTCTTCTTCTTCTTCTTCTTCTTTCTTGCCAGAGGGACAAATGTCTCCGAGGGGCACAGGAGGCGGGGAGGAGGCGACATACTCATACGCTTGGCCGATCAGGCGTGGCCAGTTCCGGATTGAGAGGTAACAGTCGCGCGTGTGGATGAAGTCGAAGCTCTCCTGCTTGAACTGCCAGTCCATCTCGCAATCGTCGACTTCGAAGTAACAATTCGGCGGTGTCCTTTTCCGTCCGGGACGGGTTAGCGACGGATTGCTCGCGTGGCGATATCGTGCTCCCGCACATACCATATTGGTTGCACTGGTGCGATGTCGGTCCCGATGACCTGGTTTTTGGTCAACGACTGCTCGGTTTCGCGTGGGGCGTGACTGTACTGACCTCGGCCGATTGGAATTTCTCGGCCATGTCGATGGCCCAGATGCCGGTTCCTGATGATGGGTGTGTATCAGAGGAGTTTGGGTGCACAGAAAGAGAGAGAGAGAGAGAGAGAGAGAGAGAGAGAGAGAGGGGCGACCCACCTGTGCCGATGTCGAGGATTTTTTGCGGATCATCGCGGAGAGGGGCGAGGTACAGCTTGTCGCCCTGGAGCAGGGTGTATTTGTGGTGCTGCATGTCCATCCGGTCGAGCTCGTACTCGTCGACGGGGAGCATGTACTCTTGGCTCACAGTGAGCAGGATAGCTCGGGCAGAATGGAGGGAGGGAGAGAGTCATAGAGCACAAACCCTGAGTGCCGTAGGCTGGGTATATCCTGCCATTTTCCTCACGCCCCCTCCTAATTTCGGAGGCGATGGAGGTCAAGACGCTCGAGGTGCTGACAGATGGCAGTTAGTGAGACGGCTCGTGGCTGCCACCAAAAGGACATGTAGCGGCGGCGGGTGGCGGCGGGATAGCTGGCTACATGCCTGGACTCCGCATACGCCTCGTCGGAGAATTCTGCTGCAGACTGGTGGTTAAGTCTGTGCGTGAACATGGAGAGTTTTCAACCGAGGGGTGCATGATTTGGGCTTACATCAGGCTCGATTTCCCGCGGCAAGTCGTAGGCAGCAGTGGCTCGTTCGGGATCTAGCTCGGCCATGGCAGGTGGTGATGCAGCGGGGAAAAAGGCCAGCGGCTGACGCAGAAGCGAGCATGCTGGGCGGGAGGCGGGAATGGCGTCTTATAGCTCGGCGGGCAGTCCAGCCAGGCGGCTAAGCTCAGGGGATGGTACAGACCGGTAGCCATCAGCCACAGGTTGACGCAGATCGCAGGCGGGTGAGGTACAGGGGATCGGCGGCCAGCAGGGGTGGAGATCGTCGACATGGGGGCAAACGCGGGGCGCCGGGCCGCAGTGCAGTGGGTTGCGAGCCCGTCACATCCGTGGCACTGTCGCAAGCATGTGCAACGCGCGCACACCCTATCTCTTCACCCATCACTCAGCAGCGTGGCCGCCAATGGCTGGTGTGCTGCCACGCCTTCCCAACCATCACGGTCGCGTGTCGCTTCGCACCTGCCCACTCGACCAGCCATGACCGACCCACCTCTGCGCACCTGCACATCCGCCCAGTCTCTGCTTTAAAACTCATGCACACCCTCCTCAAGACCGTTGCCAACCCGGTGCTCTACTGCCACAATGTCGGAATCGCTCAAAGCTTTGTCCAATCATCTGTCCAAGGAGATCGGCGATTACTCCGACTCGTCCGGCCCGGATGGCTTCGCCCAGCGCAAGAGGATCATCGCCCTCGCCCGGGAAATCATCGACGATGTTCAAGACCCGCGCGAGAAACCGTTCGATGACTACTGCGTGTGGGTAAGTTTTCCATGGCTCCCGTCCGCCTACCCCGCGCTCTGCCCCGGTAGCCATACGTCGAAAAGTCGTGGCCTGACCACTAACGTCCACAGATGGCCGAGATGGGTGCTCTGCGCCTCTTGATGGACTGGCGCGCGCTTGAGCACATTCCTTCTGACGGGTGCATCTCTTATGCTGATTTGGCTGCCAAGGTCAATGCTGAAGAGCCTTTGCTGCGTAAGTGTCACACCTCTCATGTGCAATCCATCCTGACCCTTCTTCGCCAGGTCGATTCGCATGGGTGCTTGTGTCCACCGGCGTCCTCAGACAGATCGGCGACGATTGCGTCGCCCACACCAAATTCTCGCCGATATACGCAAATGACGTCCCGCAAGGCAAATTTTTTCAGATCATGTACCCAGTTGCCGCTGCTTGACGAAACACTCCAATGCTGACAGCCGCCTAGGTTCGATGAGGGTCTTGTGCCTTACTCGAAGTTCCCAGAGTACTTCAGGAAGTACGGCCGCAAGGAGCCCCTGGAGCCGACGCACTCTCCCCATGGCTTCGGCTGGGGCGTGCCAGAGAAGAACTTCTGGGATGCATGCACAGCAGAGCGCATTGCCGCCGTCAACATCAGCATGCAAACGCTGGACCAAAAGCTGCCCGTGGTCGGAATTTACCCGTTCGAGTGGATTGTGGAGAACGCTGACAAGGTTTCACCCGATGCGCCACTCGTCGTCGACGTCGGTGGCGGCAAGGGCCAGGTGCTCGCGCAGATCAAGGGAAAGCTGCCTGAACTCCCCTCCGAGCGCCTCGTTCTTCAGGATCGAGAGCCTACCATCAAGGAAGCCGAGGAAAGCAGGCCGCCGCAGCTGAAGGGCGCGAGGTTCATGGTCCATGACTTCTTCCAGCCGCAGCCCGTCAAGGGTAAGCATCAATATTGTGCCGGTGTTGAGAAGTTGTGCTGATTGATAGCAGGAGCACTGGTATACTTCCTCCGCCGTATCATGCATGACTGGTCGGACAAGTACAATGCGCAAATCCTCGGCCACTGTAAGGATGCGATGACACCACACTCGCGCATCATCATAATGGACCAGGTCATGCCGAACCCGCCGACGACCCTGCCGTCCCAGACGGACATCTGCATGATGAACCTTGGTGCGAAGGAGCGAACCATCAAGGATTGGCATACGCTGATTGACTTGGCCGGGCTGGATCTCGTTAAGATTTGGCAGATACCCTCGTCGGAAGTGTCGGTAATTGAGTGCAAAAAGAGGGCTGAGGCGTAAAGTGTGCTCTGAGGTAGTTAATTCTGTCTTACTTAACGGCGGCTGAGTGTTCTTTCCTAGGACTTGAAGACGCTCTTCTTGCACATTAACGTCTATTTTCACATAACATGGTAACAGATCTGCTCACAGTACTTCCTCTTCCTCCCCCCTTTTGCTCTCTTTTCTTTTCCTTGGTTGAGCATTCCACTTTCGCTCGAACTCGTTCCGATGAAAGCATACCGGTTGCGATGTCGTCGAGGACAATTCTTCTAACGTGAAAGCAGTACTTCGCTCACAGTAATGTCGTGCCTGACTGTAGGTCTGAACCTTTTGTAGATTCTGATTTTGTGATATGCTGTGTGACTTCGGGCCGTCTGAATCTGGGTGGGCTCGCATCAATTGCATCCAGTTGTGCTGTCAGTCATGCACATTTATGGCCACGCATTTTGTAGTGCAACATCATGTCACATGAAAGAATCCGAGCCCCTCCAGGCCCGATGGAAAAACGACTGTATTAACGCCGCTCTTTTCCGAGCATGAGAGCATCGAACCATTCGTTCGTCCCTCGTCCCTCGATCACCTAACACCCGAACAAGCGCTCGGCCGCCTTCCCGGCATGCAGCGAGGCCAGCCTCTCCTCGGTCGCGAGGTAGCATTCGGGCAGCCACCCGCTCACGTCCTCGCCCCGCATCATGCCCGCCAGCGCCTCGCCGCTCAGCCAGCAGTTGCCCATGCCGTACCCGTTGAACCCGGCCGCGATCCACTCCCCACCACCGCCGCCGCCGCCGCCGCCGCCGCCGTTCCGTCGCCCCGTCGCGGCTTCCGGCAGCCGCCCCACCAGCGGCACGCCGTCGGCCGTGAAGCCCATGATGCCGGACCACTTGCTCGTCACTTTGGGGTGATGATGCTGCCGTCCCTCTTCTCCTCCTCTTTCTCCTCCTCCTTCCGCTCCTCCCGCTCCTGCTCCTCCTGCTTCCCCTCCTCCTCGTTGCTGCCGGCCGGGCAGCAGCGCCTGATCCCAGACGTCGTCGGCGAACTCGGCCGGCAGCACGCGCTCCAGCGTGGCGAGCGACGTCTGCGACACGCGGCTGTCGTCGGCGGTCAGCAGGTCGGCCGCCGTGGCCGTCTCGCCGCCGATGAAGACGGCGCCGGTGGCGGCGTGCTGCTGCATGTAGTGCAGGCCGAGGTCGAAGATGGGGTCGTCGGAGGAGGAGGAGGAGGAGTCGGAGTCGTTGGGGTCGTCGGAGTCGATGTCGTTTCCGTTTTCGTTTTCGTCGATGCTGATGTTGGTGTCGTTCGCGCTTGAGACGTTGTTCGTTTGTTGCTGTTTTCGTTGTCGTCGTGGTCGTCGTACTGCCTTGACGCTGCCGTAGAAGCTGAGCGTCCTGCTGTCGCCCTGCTTGGGGAAAGCCGGCCCGCAGTCCTGCACCGTCATGGTGCCGCGCAGCGGGAAGAGGGCGCCGCGTTTGCGGAGGCGCGGGAGGAGGTGGCCCGTGTGGCCGTTGGTGCAGTAGACGACTTCGGTGGCTCGGATGGTGCCGCGGGGGGTGGTGACGAGGTAGGGGTGCGTGGGGTCGTGGTCGTGGTCGTGCTCGTCCGAGGAGGTGACGGAGGTGACGGGCGTCCAGGTCTCGATGCGGAGCCGGTCGGGGTGCTGCGAGAGGAGGTGCGACCAGGTGCGGGTGATGAGACGGTACGGCCATAGTGCGCCGCCCTTGCCGATGGCGCCCCCGGCGACGTGGCGGAGTTTGTATTTCTTTTGATGCCTCTTGTTAGCATGTGGCTTTGCTGTTTGCCCGGGGCGAGCGGCTCCTGCTCCACTCAACGTCCGTCCGCAAAAGGAACACAACAGCGCTTGCTTGCTTGCCCAATTGCCCGCTCGCTCTCAACACTCGCTCACTCACCTCCTCCAGCTCCTCCCTCCCCACCATCCTCATCTGACCCCTCCACTCCCCCGGCATCCCCTCCTCAAACGCCTCCACCGACCCCCGCAGCTTCTCCACCACCCCCTCATCCCTCAACGCCAACACCTTGTCCACCGCCCTCAACTCGCTCGCCTCGGCAACCCCCTCCCCGAGCCCCTCCCCCCGATCATCCATCACCACCTCAAACATCCTCTCCACATTCCTCAGCGTGAACCCCGCCACCTTTGCCGCCATGCCCGCGCCAAACTCGTCCCGCAGCCCCGCAAAGTCCGCCACCGCCGACGACACCAGGTGCCCGCCGTTGCGCCCCGTGGCGCCGCTGGTCAGCCCGCGCGCCTCGCACACGACGACGACGTCATCGGCAGCACCTTCGGGTTGGTCCTTGGAGAGGAGCGCGCGCACGAGGCTGCAGGCGGTGATGCCGGAGCCGATGACGACGGTGGTTGCGCGCGCTGGGAGGGTGGTGGCGGTGGTGGGGAGGTCGTGCGGTGGGTTTTGCCAGAATGCGGGGGTGGGGCGCGGGTGGGGGAGGCCCGGGTCGGCTTGGATGAGGTGCGAGATGCGGGTGAGGAGGTCTGGATCGGAGCGGGTGGGTGTGGTTAGTACTGGTGGGTTGTGTGGTTAATTAAGGTGGGGGGATTGCCTTCTGATGCCATGGTGGGTTGAGTGTGTTTTTCCCCAGAATGCCCGAGGCTGGCTGGATGGATTGGGTAGGGTTTTTGGTCATGAGCGAGCGGAGACAAAAAACACCATGTTGGCGCCCCGTACGTGGGTGATATATGAGCTCGGCTCTGCATACCTGATGGGGAGGCGCGGGGTTTGAGCGGATGTCGCGCACGGCGGGCTAAGTCTTATCTGGTTAAGCGCCACCCGATTGCACTTTCCTCCACTCTTGGGCGTGTTGACCCGCCATCTGGCTAGCTCCACGTGCTCTTATCTTGGATGCTGGGAGGTTCATCCGCGCTGATAGCGACAAGTCTGCCACCCGGAGCCGGAGCTTTCACGCTTGCGACCTCGACATGTCCTACTCGACCCTCGTCGGTTCGGTCATCGGGCTGGGCGTCTCAGTTCAGTCTTGTGGAAGTGAAGGTTTTTTGTTTTTGTTTTTTTCCTTTCTCTATGCTGATGTTTTTTGTTAATGTTTGCAGGGCCGCCATTGGATGGTGCCGTGCATCGGACGTCGTTCTCGCTGCTGGGGACGGCGGCGTTGATGTGCCCCACGGACTGCTACTGAGAGGCGTGATCCTTCTGTTTCGCGTGGGCAGTTCGAACTAATATTTAGACTTGAGCAGAGGGTTGAGATGTACATGGATATGTGTAATCACCGGAACCAAGTATTTACATAGTTAACCAACCATGGCCGAGCCCATCAGGCGGTCAGGGTTATAGAAGGCTGGTCCAGAGCTAACCAACCAGAGAGCGGCCCGTGGGTAGATAAAGCATCGGGAAGTACGTCACGACAGGGACGATCGGCAGGCCCAAGTGCCGACCGAGAGAAGACTGCCAGACTGTTATCCGGGCAGCGTGACCACATCTGTCCACCACCGCTCGAGGGCTTGTCCGCATCGCGTAGAAACACCTGAAGATCTCCACGGCGGTCTCCGCCGCGCTCGGCTCCCGACCTGCATTTAGGGCACTACTTTCTCAGCCGTCAATTATCGACAGCAGCATCCAGCCCGAGGATGACGACGAAATGCCGAGCTCCTCGCAATCGAGAGACGACTATAAAATGGGCTCGTGGCTCGCCAGCTTCCGTCCTGGCGGAGCAGTGACTACTCCAGACCGCCAGCCACCATGAGGATTTCCGCATCAGCACTCTCCCTGCTGCCGCTCGCTGCGGCGGTCCCTGCGAGCACACATTTGCGCAGACAGGAGCCGGTGTATGACTACAACACCACGACGGCCAACACGACGACGACTGGCGCGTACCGGCCAAAGGTCATCCTCGACAACGACTGGAGCCCGGCTGGGTTCATTCCCTTCCTGCAGGCGCTGGATGCAGGGTGGGAGGTGCTCGGGCTCGCGTCCGACACGGCCAACAGCTGGGCGCTGCAGACGGGGCTGCACGGGCTGGCGACGCTGGAGGTGGGCGGCCTGTCCGACTGCATCCCCGTGTACAAGGGCGCCGACTGGCCGCTGATCCACACCCCGGAGCGGTATGCGGCGTGGAAAGCCGTGCACGGCGCGCTGCCTTGGTGGGTAGATGGACTCGTCAATTGAAAAAGCAACACTGACATGTCGGCAGGGAGGGCGCGTTCGCGGCCGAGAACCTCACGGCCGAAGCGCTGGGCTCCGATCCGACCTCTGGCTCGCCCACGCGCATCTCGCGCGCTGCCTTCACCGAGGGCTTCCCCAACGCGACGTTTGCCACCGACACCAACGCCGCCTACTTCATGGTGCAGCAGGTGCGCAAGTACCCGGGCCAGGTGAGCATCTACTCGGGCGGCGCCCTGACCAACGTCGCCCTGGCCGTGCGCATGGACCCGGACTTTGCGAGCCTGGCCAAGGAGCTGGTCATCATGGGCGGCTATGTCGACGTCAACCTGCTGCAGGTGACGGGCAGCGTGCTGCAGGCCGATCTCAGCTCCGACGTGAGTACCCAACGACTTCCCCACCACTTCCTCCCACGCTGACCGGCGACTAATTGCAGATCAACCTCATGATCGACCCCGAGGCGGCCAAGATCGCGCTTACCGCCCCGTTCCCCAACATCAGTAAGCGTTGAGACAAGCTTTTGCGAGTGGACTGCCCGACTGACGTGCGCGCAGCCATTGGCGGGAACGTGGCCAATCAGGTCATGTCGACCCAGGACTTCCTGGACGAAGTGTACGAGGTCGAGAACCCGTACTCGGCTCTCATGCACGAGTACTACGGCACCCAGTTTCCTTTCTGGGACGAGACGGCTGCCGCTATCATGCTCGACCCGACCATCGTGACCAACTCGACCCAGTTCTACCTCGACGTCGACGTCTCCTTTGCCAGCCCCAGCTACGGCAACATCCACGGCTACCAGAAGGCCCTGTCCCCGCCCAACGTGCGCCTCGTCAATTTCCCCATTTCCATTGACGGGGACAAGCTGAAGACGGCCATCAAGCGCGCCGTCCAGTACCCCAAGTCGTGTGCGGACCTGCAGCAGTAGATTACTTTATTAATAGATCACTAAAACAAGCAATCAACGGCACAGCTTGGCAATAGCTTGCGCATGCAATACGCGCTATAGGTGGGGGGTTGCCAGACCGATTGGGAAGGTGGAACACCCTTGTGAACTGATAACAACCCCAGTCGCACTCCCACCATTGCTTTGAACGAGGGAAGGTCTTCGTATAAGAAGCCGCGTCTTCAGATATGCGGAATATAAGAAGCCGAGTCTTCAGACGACATGCGGCACTGCTTCCTGCACGCGCCTTCTGCTTGCACTGTTGCCAATGATGAAGTGGTCCACCGCGGCCATCCTCGTCGGCTGCCTTTTCGGCGCCACCACCACCGCCAACATCCTCCCCAAACACCGTTCGCTCTTCCGTCCTCCCCCTCCTCCCGAAGCCGATCAAGTCGCGAGCGCTCTCAAGGCCCGGAGCACCGGCACCGGCGTTTTCGAGCAACTCATCGACCATGACGACCCGTCTCTCGGCACCTTTTCCCAGCGGTACTGGTGGAACGATGAGTTCTGGGCCGGACCGGGCTCGCCCGTCGTCTTCTTCACTCCCGGCGAGGGTGCGGCTGATGGCTACGAGGGCTACCTGACCAACCGCACCATCACCGGCATGTTTGCCCAGGCCATCCAAGGTGCCGGGGTTATGCTTGAGCGTCAGTGAAACCGCCCACATTCCACCGCACTCTGTGCTGACCCTCGTTCAGACCGCTACTGGGGCGAATCTTCCCCGTTCGACGACCTGACGGCGGAAAACCTGCAGTATCTGACCCTGCCGCAATCTATCAAGGACATAACCTACTTCGCCAAGAACGTAGTCTTTCCCTTCGACACGAACGGCAGCAGCCAGGCCACCCGTGCTGTCAGTCCCCCTCTCTTATTCTAATCGCTCCGAACGACTGTGTTAACGAAATGCGTATTGCCTCAGCCCTGGGTCTTCTCCGGCGGCTCCTACAGCGGCGCGCTGGCCGGCTGGGTCGAAGCCGTGGACCCCGGCACATTCTGGGCCTACCACGCCTCCTCCGCCGTCGTCGAAGCAATCAGCGACTTTGTAAGCCCCTCTCTTCCCCCCCGCCCAGAACTGAAAAAAAGAAAGAAAGAAAGAAACAAATTCCCCAAACACTAACACCTCCCCCCACACACACAGTGGCAATACTTCGCCCCCATCCAAGCCGGCATGCCACCCAACTGCAGCGCCGACCTCTCCCTCGTCATCGACCACGTCGACGCCGTGCTCGCCAACGGCACCGCCGCCGACAAGGCCGCGCTCAAGGCCCCCTTCGGCGCCCTCGCCTCCCTCGCCCACGACGACGACTTCGCGTCCGCGCTCGAAAACGGGCCGTGGCAGTGGCAAGGCAACCAGTTCTACACGGACTACTCGACCTTCTACGAGTTCTGCGACTACGTCGAGAACGCCGCGCCCTCGCTGATGTCCAACAGCACCACCACCACCGCTCCCTCAGCAACTGCCGACGGCGTCGGCCTGGAAAAGGCCCTCGCCGGCTACGCCGCCTGGATGCGCGACGTCCTGCTGCCGGGGTACTGCGCGAGCTACGGGTACGCCGAGTGGACGGATGAAGATTCCGTCGGCTGCTTCGACACGTACGACGCTGCTTCGCCCATCTTCGCCGACCGCTCCGTCGCCAACGCCGCCAACAGGCAGTGGGAGTGGTTCCTGTGCAACGAGCCGCTGGACTTCTGGCAGGACGGCGCGCCGGCAGGTACTCCGTCGATCGTGTCGAGGTTGGTGACGCCGGGGTATTGGGAGAGGCAGTGCGGGCTGTTCTTCCCGGATGGTGGCGGTGATGCGCCGACGTATGGGCATGCGGAGGGGAAGACGGTGGATGATGTTAATGCGTATACGGGTGGGTGGAGCAGGACGAATACGACGAGGGTGGTGTGGGTCAATGGCGAGTTCGATCCGTGGAGGGATGCGACCGTGTCGTCGGATTTCAGGCCGGGCGGCCCGCTGCAGTCGACGGAGGCGGCGCCCGTGTTTGTCATTCCGGATGGAATTCATTGCTCGGATTTGTTGACGAGCAATGCGGAGGCGAACGAGGGCGTGCGGGAGGTTGTTGATGCCGTGGTGGCGCAGGTGGTGGCGTGGGTGGGTGAGTATTATAAGTGATTGTGGTGGTGAGGAATTGATGGGAAAGTGCTTGACTTTTGGAAATGAGGATTGGATGTGCGAAATCTGGTGGGTTTGGATTTTGGAACGTTTAATATTCGTCGTGTTCTTTTCATTACAGGAGAAACTTGATATACAACGTTTTGAGCCTGTCATATAACACCGAATAGCGATATCATCGCTCACAAAAACACAAACTAACAGAGTTGACGGCCAGATGAGTTGTTTGCATATGAATGATTCCCATCAAGCTGCAGCCTCGCGAAGTTCCGTAGAAGGTTCGCCCCTCCCGCTCAGTTTTGCAGCTGAGCATGCCCAAAGCCTTCCAGATATCCAATCAAGAGTTCTTTAAACATCTCGATACATGTTGCGTTCAACCAAATCCAGATGGCCTTCACCGGTTCAATCGCACTCCCCTGAGGATGGCGCCTTCGCTTACACAGCTTCTTACAACTATCCACCATCTTCTCGCCTTCCGCATCCACCCACAAAGCTGCCGCCGAAATCTAAATTCACAAACGAGGGCGGGAAGTTAAGAAATCAAGAAGGCGACATCGAAGCTTATGTCACGCAAGGAGGTGAAGAAACCATTTCACCTGAGAGCATTGTCCCAGTTATAAGACATCTTCCGTGGGATGCTCTCGAATACAAGAGGGGCCACACGCAACTGAGCTGGACCGAATTTATCAACGAGACGAAGCCACAACCGTGAGTAATAGAAGCTTTTGCGGAGCCATCTCTCGAACTGCTCGTTGGTGCAGAATCAAGTACACCAGCGTTGAGCAATCAGAATAAACTCAAAGCCAAATCTAAGCTGTCCGGTGTCCACCATTGATGGATGGAAACAACCCGGAAGAGCTCCACATTCCATTATAATGACTCATCCTTACCAGCTTCTGATCCACTGTGAGCCTATTCCACCGGAGAAGTTGCCGACGTACAGGAAAAGGTTTGGGATAGCTGCATGCTGGCTAGCGCTGCTGGGTCTTTCTTTGAGTTACTTGGATATGAGTGGTGTGTAAAACTTTGCTCCTATGTTTCTTCCGATGGCTTCTTCGTTTTGGATCTCGTCATTCCGTTCAAGTTTTACGCTATTATGGGAAATAAGCTACAGTACGTCCACAATATCTGCTAACATCTGCACATGATGAAAATGAGAATCATATCGAACTGTGACAAATGAAGGGAAGAGATCCACGTCCTCGCAATCCACACGACCTAAGAACCAAGCTCAAACGGCCCTTCCTTCTTCGCTTGAACCTCCGGCAACATCGGCAACCTCCTGTCCGGCGGCGTAGTCGGTATCCTACACAACAATCAGCACAACATCCACCACAAAAGGGGCCGCACAAAAAAAGACTCACTGCTCCCTCGACAACTCCCCATACGCACTCAACTCACTCACCACCGTCTGCCTCCCCCGCCACGTCGCCACCGGCGACCACGGCGACCCGACCCCATCCGAACTAGCAACAGCACTCCCAGGCAACTCCGACACGACCGCACTCCTCCCACCACCACCACCGTTTCCATCCCCCTCCCCACCACCCTTCTTCTCGCCGCTGCCTCCTCCACCCCCCGCTCCTTCCTGCACGCGCCGCCCCTTGATCCGCCTCCGCCTCAGCGCCCACACCCCTCCCCCAACCCCCGCAACCCCAACAAGACACCCGACCGCAATCCCCGCCGCCGCGCCGGCCGAGACGTGCGCCGACGACGACGAGCCACCACCACCACCACCACCACCCCCAGCACCAGCACCAGCAGTACCAGCAGTACCAGCAGTACCAGCAGCAGCGGTGCCGGAGGAAGCAGACGCCGAAGCGCCCTCCGGCGGCAGCTGCTCGCCGGGGCTCAGGGCGAGGGTGGCTTGGGCGGCGGCGCGCTTCTGGACGGCGAGGTCGGACGGCGCGGCGGGGTTGATGACGCCGACCATCTGGGAGCCGACGCAGGCTCCCGGGGCCGAGTTGTAGAACCACAGCGGCGTGACGCGGTTGATGGCGATGTAGTATGCGGGCTGTGTGTATGTATGTACCTATGCATCAGCCATGTCGCTGAAATCACGTACGCGCGAGGAATTAAGATGCAGGGGTGGGGGGGAATGGGATCATGGGGATGGATGGATGGATGGATGCTGACTGACCAGCTCCGTGATGTTGACCTGGGCGAGGTTGGCGACGACGGGCTTGAAGCCGGACCAGAAGCCGTCGGCGGCGTCGGCCGGGGAGACGAGGGCGTAGGGCGTGCACGGGTAGCCGTAGGCGGCGCGCGCGACCGAGTTGTTGGTCGGCCAGAACTCGAACTTGACGACGTCGCCGACCTGCGCGGTCACGTTGGCCGGCACGAACATGTTGGCGACGCGGTTCACCGTGATGGTGATGGTGGCGGCGGGGGCCTCGCTGCTCGTCGATGTCGAGGAGGCGCCGCCGACGGTTGCGGCGGCGACGTCTTTGGTTGTTGTTGTTGTTGTTGTTGTTGTCGACGTCGTGGGGAGGGTTGTTCCGAGGACTGTGACGTCGTTTTGGGCGGAGACGAGGGCGCGGAGGTACGCCAGTATCAGGGCGATTGCGGCGAGGAGTAGCTGGAACATGGCTTGGATGTCTTGTGTGACGGGGTTGCGGCGAAGCTGAGGGAAAGTTGAGGTGGATACCGATGACCCGGCGCGGTGGCGAAAGGGGAGACAAAGGAATGGCATCGGATTGAGTTGCATCAGGTCTTCACCACGTGCAAGACAATGAAGTGGGTGATGATGACGTGTTGCTGGCGAACAAAGAGCTCAAGCGTTTAACTGATCTTCATCACTTTATGAGAAAGAAAAAGGAGAATGGACGTACATGCAGATGCCACTATCTTGTTCGTTGCACTCTGGTTTTCAACTGGACAGTGAAAATCATATGTCTGTATGTATTCGTCCACATTTGAAATCCAGCGTCTATCTTCAGGTACTTGCTTCAACTGCCCGCGCAAAAAGTCCGTTTATTCGACGTCTCGGTCATGGTACTTTCTTCAATTGCCGACTTGATTTTCATCACAGACTATATCTCATCCAAACTCTACGCGTGTTTCTGATTAGCGTCCACAACAAGGGTTCCCACCGGCGGCGTCCCAGGCTGGGCTTCCCCATCTGCAGACTCCGCCTTCGATTTCAGTTGTTCCCTATTCCAACAGTTAGCAGGTGCACCCTCAGACCATCAGTTCTCAGAACTTACTCCTCCCTATTGTGCAAAAACCTGACAACAAACGTCATGCCCACCGTCGCGATCGTACACGCCAACACAAACGGAAAGCCCTTGGGAAACCTGGGCGCCTCAACCGTCTTGAACACAAGCAGCGGCGTCCACGCCGTGGTGCTCTGCCCAACCGTGTTCATGGCGATGAGCATGAACGACCTCTCGTCCGGGCGGTGGCGCATGATGTCGTTGGCCCAGCCGTACAGCACCGACGACATGGCGACGGACGCGTAAAACGTGTTGAACGCGAACCACTTGGCCGCCTCGGGCACGTCCCACACGCACAGGATGATCATGCCGATGGCGTTCCACACGTACGCGACGGTGATGGCGCCGGCGCGGCCGAGGAAGAGGTCGGCGCCGAAGCAGATGAAGAGGACGTAGAAGATGCCGATGGCGGGCGCGGTGCTGCCGAGCGTGTTGACCGTGGGCGACGGGTACCGCTTCAGGCTCTTGATCCAGAGCAGGTACGCGCCCGAGCTGGTGTTGATGCTGGCGTTCCAGAAGAAAACGGCCCACAACACGAGCACGTACAGCTTCCAGCTCGAGAAGACGTTTTTGACGGTGCGCCACGTCAGCTGGACCGAGCCGCGGGGGCCGTCCTTTTCGAGCCGGCGCTTCGCGAGCTCGATGTCGTGGTCCTTGAGGACGAGCCGGTTCGGCATGTCGGGCGTGCCGGGGAAGATGAAGAAGCCGATGAAGCCCATGAAGAAGGTCATGCAAGAGCAGATGATGTACATCCACCGCCAACCAGACAGGCCGTGGACGCCTTCGAGCGTGCTGGTTGCCGCGCTTTGGATCAAACCCGCCGTCAAGGTGCCGAGCGTGAGCCCGACGTAAAAGACTCCTCCTCTGCGACTGAGTTCATGGCCCCGATACCACGCGCCGAAGACGTAGTGGACTCCTGGGAAGTAGGCGCTCTGCACGTCTCGTCAGAGTGCTGATATCCAACCTGACTTTTGTAGTTGGACGTACCTCGAAGAGTCCGACCAAGAAGCGGTACGCCATCATCTCAGAGTAGCCGTTGGCCCGGTACTGCAACAGCGTGAAGATACCCCACGCAAGGTCCATGCCGGGGAGCAGCCAGTGCATCCGGACCTTGGTGAACAGCCACGCGAACGGGACCTGTCCGACCACCGCTCCAACAATGTACATTGTCTGCAAATGTACTAGCTCGTTACCATGGAAGCCAAGTTCGTCGGAAAGACCTGCGACATATGCATTATCTACAAGTTTGCCGGTCAGCGGCATTCAAACTGAGTTCATGTCAATGGCCACTCACTGATGTTTGCCTGGTCAAGATACCTGTGCCCGTCAGAATTGTCGCTCATTGAACAAATGCGACTGAACTTACTTCAACCAATAGACCAAAAACGCGTACGGCACGATCAAGGTGTCCAGCTTGACAATGAGCTTGCGTTCCTCGGGGGTGTCATCATCCGCGAACCAATTGTACCAGCGTTTCGCGCGCTGAGGCACTATTGATGGCACAATAGATGGTACCGTCACCATATTCGGAAACAAAAGCGCTTCCTTTGCGACGAAGGTGGGGATAGGGTGGTGGTGGTGATACGAGCAAAAAAGCAGGGAAAAGGTCCATTCTTGAGTACTGGTGAGCTTGCCCTATCAGCGACCCTGCCTACCGGGACGAGTGCCTAGCAAAATTATGGGCATGGGGAAGCATCTCATGGCTCCACTCCAACGCGCCATCGTTTGCGGTGCCGAGCATGGCTGCGCTATATGCGGGAGGGATCGGAGCACGGGACGCGCGAGGAGATAATACTCAGAGCGGCCTGGTAAAAAGTATTAGCGCACAATTCCGAGTGCTATGGAGCCTACCTCTCGAGTCAGACTAGCTAGACATTGCATAGGCGCAAGGGGACTATGTGGCAGGGTAGGGTCTTCCAGCCAGTGTTTGGAAGCGCGCTATCGCGTTTTGGGTAATTCGCCATCTCCGCCCACGAGCACACAATAGCAGCCCGGCAATTTGCTAACGAGCCACACGACAAAACGATCGGGTTGTTCCTGCCGTGGATGGTGCTGCGGTGGGTCAGTCTGCGATTACTCGCGGCTTGCCGCTGCCGCTTGGGCAATCACCCGCTCTTACCGTGTCTAGACGTCAAGTTACTCGGTGTTCGTGGGCCTGCTGTCACATGCAGCGTCGATCGTGTATCGTATCTGATGCTCAGCTAAGCCCCAATAACGTGGTCAGATATCAGTAACTTCTGAATACTCAGAATGGGTTTCTTTCTTTTTTTTCAAGTGTCCTATGCAGTTGAATAATACATTGCTCCGCCGTTGACGCCCTGCAGACATTGTCGGAAATTCTGCACGGGTAACAGAACGCCAGCCTTGCGGAAGCGCCGACGGCGTAGTTAGCTGAACATCATGTGCACCATTGTCATACCACTTCCGAGGCGCCCAACATCCAAAGTCCCACAATGAGGGTATACCTGACTCCCATCAGCGCCTAAGCCGAGATCCAATCATCGTTCCGCTCGACCGAGAGTACATGAATCGCAACCCATCTCTCCTCACTCGCTCTGGCTCTTCTTCAACAAGTCGACATAACGACCACGTGGGTTGAGTTTACCGTGGCGATCGTACAACTGATCCTCACTCCCACTTTCTTCTGGTTCTCCATCGGCATCGGACGGATAGGAATCCCACTCCTGCTCGAACTGGTGCAACGCATAGCCGCAGTTCCTCGGGCCAGCCCTCCTCTTGCCCCAAAACTCCATAGTTCCGCCGTACAGGCCAAGTAACTTGCCCGCAATTGAGCCTGGTTCAGAAAACTCCATCTCGCCGTGGCATCCTCCACCAAAGCGAGCGTCACCGTTCTGTTCGTCACGAGCACGCCATTTGAGTGCAACAGTCGTGGGTGAGTAGGCGGTCGGACCAGGGTTCATCTTGATGACTCCCTTGAACGGGCCCCAAGCGAAACTGCCCCAGGTTATTGAAGACCTAGCGTCGCGACAGAGGTACATCTTGAGGTTGTTCTGGCTTTCGAGGAAATCGTCCTCAATTGCCGGGCACTGCATGTCATACACACCAGTGATCTGGCCAATATCCGAAATTTCAGGTCCCGAGCGAACAGAGTTGTTGTAAAAGTTGTTCATAGACTGGATGTGAGAGCCTTGTCTCGCAAGTTCGTTTACGGGCGCAGGCTGTGCATCATGCCATTGCAAGTCCGGTTCCTTCTTGATGTTCTCGTTCTCCTTGATGCTGGTAGTCTCCTTGATACTATCATTCTCCTTGAGTGTTTTGTCTTCAACACCCTTAGCGAACGAAGGTCCTGGATTAGACATTTGCACGACTGGCTCTTTTGCGACGTCCTGCTCATCCATGGATGACGTGTCTTGATGACTGTCAACGGGCGAGTGATGCGGCTCATTCGACTGAGAAGCATCACGAGTGGAGCTCCTGGAGAAAGACCCCGAGAGAAGCCCCCCACCAGCGGGAACCCGAGCAGGAGGTGATCCGTACCATTTGTTGGAGTGGGTATAGTCGTCCCACTCATGTTGGAAGCTCAAGGCATCACGAGGGCACTGACGCACGCCCGCCTGGAGTTTTCCTTCGAAACGGGTGCGGTGTTGGCCGAGACTGAAGAAGGACCCATCAATCCGCCTTGAATCAACAAAGTTCAGCTTCCCGAGCCCGGTAGCAAATTTGACTCGGGATGGGTCACTGGAATCCGTACCACGCCAGGTGAAGCCGGAAATGCCATTGAGAGATGTTGTGTCAATCCGCATGACACCGGAAAAGGGACCGAAGGAGTATGAGCCCCACAGCTCGTCTCCGTCTGGACAGAGGAGCATCTTGTGGGACTTGGGATCCGCGGCTGGCACCGCCAATTGGGTGGTGGTGGCGAGTATAGTGAGGTAGTAGACGCCTTTCTTGTCATCAAATGCACTGGTGGCCTGCTCTTCGGTCGAGGCGACAGTGTTATTCTTCTGTGGTGTTGCTACACTGCGGGCATTGGGCGTCGCCGGCGTCTTCTTCGCAGGTTCCTTCTTCCTCTTCGCAGGTGGCTCGGCCGGCTTGGTCTTCTCCGAGGGTGCGGGGCCTGCCGATGGCTCGGGACTATCTTCACCATTTCTCCTCCTCTTTCTCGCTGGGGTGACGGGCGTGATGTCGGGAGCCGATGCCTTGGCCCTTCTTGTTCTGGCAGGCGTGGCAGGCGTAGCAGCTGTTTTGTCGGTGGGTGCCTTACCTTTCTTCTTCCTCGCTGGGGTGGACGTGGGGTTGGGCGCCGCATCCTTGGGTTTCAAGCCGGCCTCCTTGGCGTTGCGATTGGCAGCAGCGTACTCCTTCTTCAAATCGGCCTCCAACTGCTTGACGTCGGCGGGTACCTTGAGTGTGCCGGTGTTGATGGCGTTAAGCAGACGAAGCTTGGCGGCGTTCTTGTCCTTGGTGTGGGGTAATCCATAGTGCTTGAGTTGGGCGACGTACCAATGCCCAACCTGGTCTTTTTGCCCCGTTTCCGGCTTCTTGGGGAGCAATAGCGCTCGTATTTCGGCCTTGGAGGCGCGCGGGTGTCGGTTGTGGTTGCCGGCGTCGGCGAACAGCTGGCCTTGGTAGGCGAAGCCGTCGCGCATGATGGGCGGAGCGAGATTGGACATGCTGGCCGCGAGGGTGGAAGCGAGCTACAAATTGCCAGTTGCAGAGATGCAGAGTAGGAGAGTGGAGTGGACGAGTGGGGTGGGTTGTGGGGGACTTAAACACGGCGCGACCAGTGATTGATGATTGAACACACGCGCTCACGTGACGTTGGCATTATGTCATCTGCAAACTCTGGTCTTTCCCGTTCCATCTCTACACCTCCGCCCTCTTCCGCAACCCATTGAAAAACTTGCGCTGTCCGCTCATGTCGACATCGTCGTCGGCATACACTTCGCCCTGCTTGGCCGCCTTCAGTCGAAGCCGCCTGATCCTGCGGATATCGTGCTCGAGGTCCTTGGTCAACCACCAGCTCCAAGCAATCGCCAAGCACGTGGACCCGCACATGGCTGCGCAGATGGCGAACGGCACCTTGTACCCGTTGTACGCGTACTTGTCTTGGAACAGCTGGGGCCCCACCACCCCGCCCACTTGGCCAACGCAGTTCTGCAGCGCGAGTCCGAACGCTGCACCTGTCGCCCCGCTCAGCGTCGACGACCGCCATGTAAAGAACGGAACGCAGATTGCCGCGCTCATTGCGTATCCGATCACGATGCATGTGTAGACAGCCACCCTGGATGACACCCCCGCCAAAACGCCGTAGGCGATCAGCATGATCACGTTGATCATCATCACGAACATGGGACGCGTCAGGTACGCCTGTCGCAGGAACCATCCGCAAAAGATGATGCACAGCACCGATCCTGCTGCCGGGGGAATGTTCAGTAGCTGATTGCGCGGAAGCCCTGCATATCCGAGAGCCGTCGTGATGGTAGGAAGCTGCCACGTCAGTCCGTAGCCCGCCAAGTTCATGGTAAAGTGTATGAGCATGAAGGAGTAGGTCCGCAAGTCTTTCAGCGCAGCCATGACCTCGGTCTTTCTAAACGACGGCTCGTGTGTCTTGGGAGCATTGTCCGCCAGCCGCGCCTCCAGATATTCTTGCTCTCGTGGTGTGAGCCAGCTGTTGGATCGCGGCGACTTGGGATAATCCGGGAGCACTGCCCACACCACGCCGCCGAAAAGAATAGTCGCGATGCCCTCCAGCAAATACACCCTACAACCACAGGTCAGCTCCGCTTCAGCAATCTGACACTCGTCTGACTTACCATCTCCATGCGCTAAGACCACCGAGTCCGTTCATGTAAGACACGCCGTACGCAACCAAGGACCCAACGATTCCGGATGTGTTTTGAATGGCGAACATCCACATGAAAGGCTTTTGGATCTCATCCGCTCTATACCACGAACACAGTTGCACAGCGAGACCCGGAAACATGCCGGCCTCCATGGCGCCCAAGAAGAACCGGGCAGTGTACAGGCCTGCTTTGTTCTTGACGGCTGCATGGCAAGCCAGAACGGTTCCCCAGGACACGATAATGCGCGTTTGCCAGTTACGCGGACTCGTCTTCTTTAGGAGCAGGTTGGATGGCACCTCGAACAGGATGTACGCGATCTGTAAGCGTTAACACTGGCTCATAACCCGGAGGTTAACACACGTACATAGTAGATTGACTGCACCCAGTTGTACTCGTTTGCCGACATCTTAAGTTCATTCAACACGTTGCTTGGCTCTCCAACCTGTAGAACCTTTACGCTGGCTGCGTTCGTGTAGTCGATCTGGATCAGACATCAGTTGAGTACATTCGTTCCCTTCCACGGTCGAACTCACGTTTTTGAACAGGTATATAAGGCCGAGAAGCAGGAGGAACTTTCGGTCCACTTTACGCCTGATGGCCCTGTCCTCTTCGGCGGTGAATGAGGCGAGAAAAGCCTTTTTGCCTTCATGACTGCCATCGTGAAACTCGTTGGCAGCGATTGACGATGACGAAGGGCTCTCGACCACTATTGTGTCTGTGGCGGCGGCGGTCTTGCTTTCCGCCATTGTCGATTAGACAAAGAGATTATTCGAGAAGGGTTTGCAGGCCGCAACACGCCGCAAGGTGAGACTCAAGTATGAATACTTTATCATGGATGCCACTCGCTACTCGGCAACCGCTACGCAAGCCGGAAGGACCGACCGTATCGGGGTCGCACCGGCAGTCTTATCGCACCCTCCACTCTTGAATGCCACGGGTTCCAATGAAACAAAAGTCGAGTATACATGTTGCATCGAGGTGCGATTGGATTCTTCGGGCGCGCCGCAGCTTATCAGTGAAAAAAGGCGATCCCATCAACGTCTTGGGCGGGGTTCTGCGTCGACACCTGGTTTGCGCCATCCAATTGGTGTTTCCTCGGCTTTCTCGTGCATCAGCAGATCTTTGGGGTTGATTGCGCCTGTAATATTAGTAAGGCAGCCGTGTTCCAATACCCCGTTAGATAACACCAAACCAGGTGTTAGCGCAAAGCCTTGTTTAGGACGTCATTGCAGCAGTTGCGGGCGCTGGGGAGAAGGACCTCGACGCATGGATCATGCAGCGGATGCAGGCGCTAAAGCGGGGATCCATGAAGCTATATGCCCCCAGTATGGCGTGCTGACTGACTAAGCCGCGATGCAGGAACATTCGAATCCAAGTGTGCGGATAAGAAGGCTGAAAGTTGACCGACGAACTTTGGTTTCCACGGTGTAGTTGAGCGGGCTTAGTGAGAGTTGATTGAATCGCGTTCTTGTCCCACCCCGCCACGTGATCATCACCATACCCCTCCCTACTCCATCCCCACATTAACGATCGTCCTTTCCTGTCAGTTTTCAGAGCTTCGGACGATCCAAACCACAGACTTGACCATGGCCGCGCACACAAACGGTACCAACGGCTACCATGCCGAGAAAAAGCACATCCTGCTCAACGCTTTTGATATGAGCACCGTTGGTCACCTGTCCCCAGGTCAATGGAAGGTCAGTCTGGTTGACTCTTGAGGCGTATCCCGAGCTCACATGTGCTGTTGCAGAATCCCAACGATCGGTCGGCTACCAAGAGGAAGTTGGACTACTGGATTGACTTGGCCAAGCTGCTGGAAGAAGGCGACATCAACGCGCTGTTTCTGGCAGATACATACGGAGGATACGATACGTACGAGGGAAGCTTGGACAACTGTATCAGGAGAGCTGCGCAATGGCCCATGACAGACCCGACAATTGTGAGTTCTTTTACCGTTTCTTTTTTGGGTTGTATGCAGCACGGCGAGTGACAAGGATTCCAAATTTGGACCTAAAAGGAGCTTTTAAATACCGACAAATCTGTCTGGATATTGGAATCAGCTGTCCATGAAAAGTGTGGTGTTCTCTGCGGGGACTTGGAGGACTCAGACCTTCTAACCTGCCGTGGGCGGCAATATCGCTTCAGAGAATACTTACAGCAGTGAGACACGGCTGATTTTCCAAGCAACAACTAACAGTGTGCTAGCCGATTTCCGCAATGGCGGCCGTTACTAAGAACCTAGCATTTGGCATCACCGCGTCGACCACGTTCGAGCCACCCTTCTTGCTCGCCAAACGATTCTCGACCCTCGACCATCTGACCAACGGCCGCATAGGCTGGAACATCGTCACGTCCTGGAAGAAGGCCGCATTCAAAGCCATCGGGCTCGACTCGCCCATCGAGCACGACGAGCGCTACGTCCAGGCCGACGAATACCTGCGCGTGCTCTACAAGCTCTGGGAGGGCTCCTGGAGCGACGACGCCATCGTCGAGGACGCGGCAAACGACACGTACGCGCTCCCCGAGCGCATCCGCGAGATCCACCACCACGGCAAGTACTTCAAGCTCGACACGCGGCACATCACCGACCCCTCGCCGCAGCGCACGCCCTTCCTCTTCCAAGCCGGCACCTCGCCCGCCGGCTCCCGCTTCGCCGCCACCCACGCCGAAGCCATCTTCGTCTCCTCGCACAGCCCGGTCCCGCTCCGGCCCAAGATCGACACCATCCGCCGCCTCGCCGCCGCGCAGGGCCGCGACCCGCGCTCCATCAAGGTCTTCGCGACGCTGTGCCCCATCGTGGGCCGCACCGACGCCGAGGCGCAGGCGAAGCTCGCCGAGGCGCGCAAGTACGCGTCGACGGTCGGCGGGCTGGTCCTCTTCAGCGGCTGGACCGGCATCGACGTGTCGGCGCTGCCGCTCGACGAGGACCTCACGCCCGCGCACTCCAAGGAGGCCAACAGCGTCAAGTCGATCCTGGCGACGCTGACGGCCACGTCCGCCGACGTCCCCAAGGTCACGCCGCGCGTCGTCGCCGAGAAGGCATCCATCGGCGGGCTAGGCCCCGTCGCGGTGGGCAGCCCCGCGACCGTGGCCGACGAGATGGAGCGCTGGGTGCGCGAGGCGGACGTCGACGGCTTCAATTTGGCGCACGTGACGACGCCGGGGACGTTTGTCGATGTCGTCGAGTTGCTCGTGCCGGAGCTGCGGAGGAGGGGGCTGTATCCCGAGAAGGGCGAGAAGGACGGGCTGACGGCGAGGGAGAAGGTGTACGGGAGGGGCCAGGCGAGGCTGAGGCCGGACCATGAGGGGAGCAGGTACATGTATGATGTTTATCAGGAGGATCCGCCGTATGTGGCGCCTGAGACTGCTGGCAAAGGATCACAGGAAGGGGTAGGTGCGAAGCCGGGGAAGCCGGTTGCGTATGATTTGAGGAGACAGCAGGAGCTTGTTGGGTGAGGGTGTGGACGGTGGTGTCTGTTTTTGTGCTTTGGCTTGGCTGAGAAACGAGGTTCGACAGGCGTTGGCGCGAGGACTACTACCTATGCTCACTTGGCCGTCCAAACATGCCCGGCTTGCACACTATTATTCGATTGCTTTTCATGGACATGTTTGCAAGTAGTCGGTCGACGGGCCGGCCTGCACTGGCGAGAGATGGGCCGGATTTACCTAAAAGGGCAATGTCCGCCTTGTGGATGACGTGATTTCGGGTGCATCTGAGGCCATGGTTGCGCTATTCAACACCTCGCGCCTTCTCCCACTTACGCTGCAAATTTGACTCGTACCGGCCGGCAAACCGGCCGTGGGGACCAGAAGCACGCAATCATGCGTCTCGAAAACAGCTCTAGCTCCACGCCGGCCCCCCCTGGTCCTTGACGTCGTCGTCTAGACGCCCGCCGCTTTCCCAAAGAATAATAATGTACCACTTTTCCACCTTTGCGTCGCTCGACCTCTTCTTCCTCTGCGCACTTTTCGCAGCTTTCTCGCTTCCTTTTCTGTTCCTGCGCCAAAGGATGATTGGCCAGGCCGAAGTGCGCGCGCCCGTCTGGGCAAACCTCAAGCGCGAGCTGACTATCGACGACCTGAAGGCCAATGCTGCCGCAAAGGCAGCCGTAAACCGTCATGTGAAGCCATTCCAGTCACTCAAGGAGGGCGGCGGCGTTGTGGTCGACACGACACCATCATCTCCATCACTGGCCAATCAACAGCACTCGACGCCGCCGCCGCCGCCGCCAGACGTCCCGACGATGCAGACGGTCCTCATGCTGTACCAGCCGCGCACCCGCTACGCCCTCACGCCCAAGCACGACATCCCCAGCCTACGCTCCGACGACGAGGTGCTGATCAAGGTGAAGGCGATTGGCCTGAATCCCATAGACTGGAAGGCACCGTAAGCCCCCTCCCACCCCTTTGCAGTACCAGTCCCACCAGCATATAGCTAAACCCCCAACCAGAGACTTCGGCTTCGGCATCCCCACCCTCCCCTACATCAGCGGCCGCGACTTCGTCGGCACCATCGTCGACGCGCATGACCCGTCCTCTCCCCTGCACCCCAGCACTAGTACTAGCAGCAGCAGTAGCTCCGCCTGCCCCTCCCCCAGCGGCACCATCCCCCCCAGCAGCAGCAGCAGCAGCAGCTCTTCTACCACCACCACCACCACGACGAAGGACCAGAAAACCCAAACCCTCTACCTCGCCATCTCGACCGACTACCGCGACCCCCGCAAGTCGGCCTTCCAGCAATACGCCGTCGCCACCGCCCACACCGTCTGCCGGCTGCCGGCCGCGCTGCCCGCCGCCGCCGGCGCCACCCTCGGCGTCGCCTTCGTCGCCGCCGCCCTCGCCCTCGGCGTCTGCTTCGGCCTGGATTTTTCTTCTCGCGTCGACCCTTCCACTTCTTCCGCTTCCGGCTCTGATCCCTCTTCTTCCTCGTCGAGCAGCACCGGCGGATTCCTTGCAACGGCAACAGCAGGCCCCGACTTCCGCGCCCTCCTCGCCGCCATCCCCGCCGCGCGGATCCCGGGCGACTGTCTCGCGGAGGCGCATCTGCATGCAGGAGCTGATGATCAACGCCGGCAGCGGCAACATCAGCGCGCCAAAAAAGGCGACTGGCTCGTGCTGTGGGGCGGGTCGAGCACGACGGCGCGGATCGCGGCGCGGCTGGCGGGGCGGCGCGGGGCGGGGATGCGGGTGGTGGCGGTGGGGGACGTGGTGAAGCATGGGGGGAGGATCGTGGGCGGCGCCGGGGCTGGTGGTGGGGGACGTGGTGGTGGGGATGAGGACGTCGATTTGTGGGTGGATAGTCATGATCCGGAGAGGGCGGCGGAGGTGGTGAGGGGAGTGGTTGGGGGAGATGCGGGTGTGGGGAGGTTTGGGGTGGATTTTGTGGGGAGGGAGACGGCGGCGAGGTTGGCGCGGGCGTTGGATTCGGGAGAGGGATCGGGGCCGCCGGCGCATCTGGTGGGGTTGGCGGCGGGGCCGAAGGGGGTGGGCGAGGGCGTCAGGGTGCATTCGGTGCCGATCAAGCTGTTTCACGAGGTGCCCGAGGTGGGGAGGGCGACGATGGCGTGGCTGGAGCGGCTGTTGGAGGAGGGGTTGCTGACGCCGCCCGAGGTCGTGGTGGAGGAGGGCGGGCTGGCGGGGGTGAATGGCGCGTTGGATCGGATGAGGAGGGGGGAGATTTCCGGGAAGCGGTTGGCGGTGGAGTTGGATTGAGCGGGAAAAAAAAATAAAATGCATAGACAAGGTAGAATGGGAAGGATGTCTGTGTTTTCGGCTAGATCAGCTCCTCCTTCTCCAGCGCGTCCATGATCTCCTGGTCCGTCTTCTCATCCCCCAACATCCAGCCATACGCCCTGACCGCCTCCACGTTCGACTTCGTCGCCGCCTCCAACCCCTTAAACACGGTATGGCCATGCGGCACGCCCGGGGCAACGTCCAGCCTCGTCTCGGTCCCCTTGTCTCTCAGAATGCGCCAATAGACCAGCCCATCATCCCTCAACGGATCGTCGCCCGCCACGCCCACAAACGTCTTCGGGAACCCCAGCGAGTGCTCCTCGCCGGCATTCACCGGGTTCCACTCGGGCGAGGCGGTGTCGGGGGCATAGGCAGCCAAGACGCGCTCCAGCACGGCGGTGCCGGTGATGAGGGCGTCGGCGTTCTGCTCGCGCGAGAACCACAGCGGGCGGTAGGCGGCGGGGACGTGGCGCTCGCCGCCCTCGAACAGGCCGGGGCAGCCGAGGTGCAGGCCGGACAGGGCGGGGGTGCGGCGGGCGGATATCCAGGCCTGGGCGGTGACGGCGGCGAGGTTGGCGCCGGCGGACAGGCCGCCGACGACGAAGCCGGCGGCGGAGAGGTCGACGTCGGGGCCGAGGAGGCGGGAGGCGTCGCCGGCCGGGTCGGCGAGCCACTCGATGGCGTCCCAGACGTCGTGGGCGGCGGTGGGGAAGCGGTGGGTGGGAGCGAGGCGGTAGGTGGGCTGCACGACGGTGGCGCGGTGCAGGCGGGCCAGGACGCGGGCGAGCGGCGACGACTGGGTGTTGTCGCCCCAGACGAAACCGCCGCCGTAGAGGAGGACGATGAGCGGGCTGGGGCGGGCGGGGTCGGCGGCAGCGGCGGGGGGTTTGTGCAGGCGCAGGGGGTTGGTGGTGCCGTCGCGCATGGGGACGGGGATGACGGTGCCTTGGTCGCGGCCGGTGCTGCTGTCCGGGTCGAGGAAGCCCGGGAGTTGGGCGAAGCTGGTCATGTTTTCGAGGTTGCGGGCTTTGAGGTACTGGGTGGGTTGTCAGCCTTGGGGGTTGTAGGATCCATGGTCTGGGTGTTCAATGGTGGCAGAGAGTGCTTTCACTGCAGATGTATGTGCAATCAGGAGACAAGATTTCCGTAGTAAGTGTGTACCTTTGTAAAGTCCGGACTGGCAATGGCGTCAATTGAATGAGTCGGAGCATTTGACCGGGCGGTGACTTACTCCCTGATGCCCAGCTGGGCAACCTCATCGTACGTGTCGTACATGTCGTATGGACCTGAAGTGTGCAGGCTGTGAAGTGTGCATCGTCGTGGGCCAGGCGGCAGTCTTTAAGAACAGTCGGGCGACGGTGGCCCCCGCCGTCTGCATCAGCGCTAAATCCTTCATTGGCCCGACAACCCCACTTCTTCCCTCGCTTTTGCATTGCAGGATCGAGAACCCGTGCGATATGTGTGCATTTGCGCGCGGTATTCGGAGTGATGTCTGGGGTGTTGCGTGAGGTATTGCGGGTGTTGTGGGTGTTGGGCGCCGTGTTCGACGCCGTGCTGACTGCGGTGTTGGCTGCGGTGTTCCTTTTGGATGTAGCCAGCCAATGATGCTGTTTGGGTCCTGTACAGCCCCGCCATGTATCATCATGACTGCGTGAAACCTCGCCGAATGACGTGGACCTGCATGTCCATCACTTGCAGTTTTTCACCACTTGAGAGCATCAAGATATTCCTCTTTCACCACCGCCCTTAACATTATACACACCAGGCCTCCCCTTCGTGACCTTCAAATCCCCCCTCGGCACAATATAAATGCACGAATATGGCCCGTCCCGGCCCTACAACTGCTTACACGTATCGCATGTAGGGTCGATTGGTGACTTGGTGCAGGCATCGTGTTTTTTGCGTCGTCAATGTGACCCGATCAGTGCGGCTCTGCGGAGGAGAAGGAGGCGGTGATGTGATGTCTGGAGCTTTACAGAGGCAGGGCGTGACGATTATCACTTTCCAGTTCAAACCTTGACGAACGGCGCCAAGCTCAGCCTCGTCCAGATCTGCGTCAGGCCATAATCACTCATCTGCCCACTAGCAAATCATCTTGAAGAAGTCACTCGCGTCATTAGGCTATCTCATTGCGTGGTGCCATGTGTTGCGCCCTCACGTGGCTGGTTCGAAATACTGTCCCGGCTTCCCGGTGGTGGTGACGTGGACTGGACGCAGGTCAGCATGCTTTAGGGTCGTAGACGCTATTGCAATAGGCAGCAATGCAAAATCACTCTCCGATACCCCGCTCAAACCGTAAGCCTTGCATTCCCGGTCCAATCAATGCCAATTAACCCGGAATTGGCGTCCTGCATCTACGCCTTGCAGTGCCACAATCAGACGGTCGAAGTCTTCAGCCAGTCGTCTTGCAGTGCCATGTTTCAAAGCTGATCATTAAAGGAACGGGACTCTGTCATTTTCAAAGCCAAGGAACTCACCGTTTTTCGTCTATGCGTTATAAGTCGAAAGTGCACCACCGCTTCTCGCCACTACACAGACCGCTCTCGGCCATTCTGCTCCAGAATTTGTCAGCTTGTCAACATGCAGCAGGCGCAGAAGCCGTCGTCGTGGGAATATGATTTCTCTCGACAGGATTACTACTACTACGACCCGACGGACAACTGCTACGTTTACCAAAATCTCGGTCGAGTGTACCCTGGGCAAAGCGAGAACGCACAGAATGTCTCTACCAGAGTGGAAGGTGGACCACCGGAGCAAATTACGGAACCACCGGCACTGCGAAGCGGAATGCGAGCTCATAGGCGAGTCAGAGGGGGAGCGGGAGAGGCGGAGCGTCTCGATCCTCGTAAGTACAAATTCGGAAGCACGCGAAGGAGTGTAGCTCATCACGCACAGGCTACGTCAAACATTTCCCGGGTCGGGACTTTTACAAAGTTGGGAAGGTATTCAAAGTCTTGTGGCCTGAGCCTGCGAGCAATGCAAATGCAGGAGCGGCGTTTGTCACTGGGGCTTTCAATGAACCAATTCACAACAAAATACGATGGTTTATCGTGATTCGAGAAGGGAGGGATTGCTGTACATGCCTGTAAGTGTGTTGAGAAACACAGCTTTAGAGGTTTACTCACTCAACTACGCAGGTCAATACAGACGTACAACCGCCAGGGTGTTGCCAAGCCGGGTGTGGATAAGACGGAGCATTCTGTAGTCTACACTGGGTCACGACCTCCCGAGATTCCGGAATGGGAAGATCCGCATGGAGAAATGCTTCAGAGCATTCCTATTGTGGCGACCGACCCCACCCAAGCCAGAATGGACGTCATGTCTCGGCTCAACTATGCAAAGCCATATACGGTAGAGCATAACGTCAAGTCTCTTGACTATGGAGTTGTCGCTCCGGGCTGGACTGACTATTTACGCGAAAATTTCCTAAGCGTCCTGCAGCGAGACACACTGAGTCTTGCTTCAACGGTTTCCCTGAACCCCGCGCTCGCATATTCACCTCAAGAGACTCCGGAAGAAGCAACATATCCACCTCAGCAAGGCCATAGCTCAACGGGATATCCGAACGAGCCATGGCCTTATCCCCGCCCGGAACCATATTCCACCTCACAACCCGATGAGGAAGTGGTACATGACCGAGAACGAACCGAACGAAGCAGAAGTCCTCGCCGGCCAAGTGTGGACAATGCAATCGAAAATCACAGACGAAGCCCGTCAGAGAGGCAACAGCCAGCGGTACCAGATAGGTCAAACTCTTCGCAAAAAGCGTCAGATCAAGAGCTTCCAGATGAGACATCTCCACCACCCATACAAGACAACCAAACCCAGGGTAAACCAGGCGTGAAAAAGGCCGAAGCACATGATCGAGGGCAAGCCCATTCAGATTCTGGATATCATACTGGGAAAGGTACAGACACGGAATCTGTCTGCTCAGACAGGTCGACCGGCAGCTCTCTCGGCATCCCTACGGATTTCTTGCATGATCTCATTGCAGACTTAGGGGATAACCTGATCGAGAAAGCCGGAGTGCGTGC
Organism: Diplodia corticola; assembly: GCF_001883845.1. NCBI lineage: Eukaryota > Fungi > Ascomycota > Dothideomycetes > Botryosphaeriales > Botryosphaeriaceae > Diplodia > Diplodia corticola. Next base: position 16,064 of record NW_017971566.1, on the reverse strand, counting down.
ATGGGCACCGTGTGCTTTGGCAAGTCAAACTACGGCTGCCATAGAGCGTCACTTGACCCGTCTTCTGAAAAATTACGCAATTGACCTCGAAGACTTTGTTTCGGGATTGGATGAGCATAGTGGTTCCATGAAGTGAGCAGCGGCATGAGCATCCCAACAACGCAATATACCTTGCTAATGTGACAATGAAAGGACTCTCGCCGCATCCAACTCCAGCATGGAAAAAAGAGCAATTCGTATCGTTCGGAGATATCGGCCCAAGATCGCGCTCTATTTGCTCGAAAATGCGCTGTCCCCAAGAAGCCCCGATGCATCAATGCTATCACGCATCCGAGAGTCGGTTACCCAGCTCTCTTTGCCTGAGAAGTTCAACTTGTTTGTTGATGAAAAAGATGATGACGACGAAGAGGAAGCAATCTCGAACATCAGCGCAGCCATAGAATTCCTACTCGCTGGGCCACCGTTCGAGAAGTTGATGACTGATATGCGCCGTACCTTGTACTGTGACGATCAACACCAGATGCAGCACATCAAAGAGGTGATTACAAGCAGTGTCATTGCGGCCGAGCCTTGTCCCGAGTGTTCTTACAACGGAACGACAGTGGACACTCAATGCGAACACCACCCTGTGGACCGACTTTGTCGCACATCGTCCTCGATCGAATGGGATCCCATTGAGTTTCTGGAAACTCAGTACGGTGATTCAAGGCCATCATTGGGAAATATACTTGTTCTGAGTGGCTCAGGCCTCTACGCTCACGCAACCACATGCGGTGATTATCTTCGGTCTGTCTGGCCATCCAACTGCGATATACTTCTGCCTCTGCTTGAAGCATCGCTTCAAAAAACAATCGCACATCTTTCATTGGAAGACGGAGGATCCATCTGCATCAAAGTGGAGACTAGATGGCTCGAGAAAAAGAAACAAAACTCTATCCGAGTCGAACTGGATGCCACAATCGAATTCACTGTTGAGATTGTGCAACAGATCTCATGGCTTGCCGCTGCGCTCAGGGGAGAGCTTTCCGAGGCTGCTGTGTTATATTCAGAGCCAGGAATAACCCAGGAAGCGTCGTTTGAGCAGGGCTCTACCAGCTTCCACATATCCGTCGCCCAACGACCTTTGGAATCCATCGAATCATCATGCTGGTTTCCTCTTTTCAGCGGCGCCAGAATCGCTCGCGGATTTCCCATTCCAGATAGGGGCAATGAATCAGGTCTGGAAATCTCAATCGACATCCTTGCAGCATTGACCGGTGTCAGACACGCCGTGGAATTCCAAGGTGGTGTGGTCTTGAAGGGCTTCTCGACCATGCTCGTACCCACCGCAAGGGTTCAGGATAGGGTTCGATGGCACCTCATACGAAGCGACGATGGCAAATTCCTTTCTTATGAAGATGGGATCCAGCAATGTCCGAACAGATTGATAATTCACGAGCTCGACTTGAGCGCTGTTCGATCTACCAGGACGATCCTCGGCTGGTGTAGCGCGGCCAAACTGTTTCTCGGGAGTGAGACGATCAACTACGACAACCTTCACTACTCTGGCTCCCATTTGAAGGACTTCCATTCGCATCTCAACGTATCTGGAGGATCCTTCGGGTTTTCGCAACTCGGTGTGGGGCAACTCAATGTCGCTTTCGGTGCCAAAGATGGGAAATGCCATTACGAGAGAAAAGGTGGCCCGTACAACACGATTGTTGCCATGGCCGACGACCTGAGAGTACTTCTTTACGATACCGGCGAAGGAAGAGCATGGCTTGTACCAGCATCACATGTGATACTACACATTGCTCAAGCACGGCACCAAGCTGGCTTCTTCGGTGTTGACAAGAGACAAGTCAAGCTGTTCTCGAAGGACACTTCCGAGTGTAGTGCTCGCGAAACGCTCATTAGGGACGCTAGCACCGTGATCATTGCGGACGAGAACTACCGTTTGAGGGACCTCGTTCTCGACATTTGGTCACTGCTGGATTATCTCATCGCACACAAAGAACCCCATGACGCGACTCCAGGGATCGAGCCTAAACTCAGTTTCCGAGAGGAGCTACATGGCTTTGAATTCAAGGACGTTGTACGGCAAAGGTCCCCGTTCGAATTAAAAAGAGGTAGCATCGCCAAAACTAACGGGGGTTGGGTCGACCTTGTTCACGACATCGGCGCTCTCACATTATTCGCCAACGGTTTTGAAGACCTCATCAGACCCTCAAACACTTGTCAGGACTTATGCCGTCACTGGCAAAGTCTTCCCAAAGGGCATGGCTACCTTGCGGTCACAGTGCAGATGTTGAAGGACTTGTACGAGGTTGCTGGCTGTCCACTTGATCGCCGGTTCTTGAGCACTTCATGCTTACAATGGCATCAAAGCTGTTCAATATTTGGACAGTGCAAGGCTGGACAGGCATATCACTGTGGATGCAACCGTCTCAGTCAGGTACTCGGAAAACACCACATGGGCACTATCAACGGGCCTGGCAGTTTGGGGCCCTACGAAGAAGGCGCTGTAATCTTCGGCCAGTCGGGCACTCTCTTGGACAACATTTTCAGCCCGAAAGTCAACCATAAGCAGGGATTCTACAGTCAAGAAAATCAAGATATCAGCATCCGACTAAAGCCAAAAGATAGCGGACCAAGCGAGTCATCAAACTCAGACAGCGGCTCATCTATTCACCATTCAGACGCGAGCGAATGGACGGCTGATTCAAGCATTTCTACCATGCACTCCAATGATCACATTGCTCTTAAGCTCAAGGAGACGAATGTTGCCACAGATCTGGGATGCTGTGATGTTCAAACCCCCTCATCAGAACACGACCAAGAACCGGAGTGTCTGGCACCACAGATGATATCCAATCAGGAAATTGCCAGAGCTGGACCTCAGATCCACGGCATGCTTTCACCCTCGTCGAACCAAGATTCATCAAACAGCACTGTTCGTACGCCAAAAGCGCCACTTTCTTCAAAGCCACAGATTACAGGTGGTGCTGGCTATAGCCTTCGCCGAAAACATGGGCAAAGATATTTGGGTACAGGTTCGAACGCAGAAAGACATATGGCGTAGGAATATGACGTTGCGTTCAATGTTTTCATATGAGTTGACATCAGTTTGAGTTTTTGTTATGTTTTATCGGCGGCGTTTTCAAAAATCCTACAGTCTCTGGTTTCATAATTACTCCCTTCAAAGCAGGCTACAAAGGAGTTGAGTTAAGTCTTTCTACATCTGTTTCATAGATATTGCACCATACTCATGTTGATAGTGGATTCACTTGTCTGGATGGCTACGTGTAGCTTGAGAACTCGTATCCATGCAGAAAACATGTGCCGTCCTCTACGGAGAAAGAAGGGCGCAGTTCTCTTACAATCCATTTTGGCCACAGCACACAGCCTCAGACTGGCCCAATTGCCTTGTGAAAGCTATGTGGCTGAGAAGATCAGCAACAGGTACCTACGTCACGGCACGCACCGAACACAAATGGTCGTGAACGATCATATTACTCATTACACAATAACCAGTCCTTACCCATCAACAAACTCTCGGCCATTTTCCCCCCCTTTAACTGATAACAACATAGAAGCCAATGGGGCACAGGTCGGAGTCCTGGAAGTACTCAAAGGTGGTATCGGAGCTGCACAGCATGCCGCTGACCTCGAGCGAGCCCTGGCCGGCCTGGACACCGCAATCGCCGGCGTTGATGACGTAGGCGTTGCCGGGAGCCAGCACTGCAGGCGGAGAGGGAGGGCCTATAAGAAAAGAAAAAAGCAAACAAGAGTCAGTCATCGGTCACGACATCATCACCCGACGACGAGCAACGGAAACAATCAACCCCCCACTCCCCAGAAGGACAAGAAGGAAAGACGTAAGACTCACTCGGCCCAGCCGGCGGCTGATTATTCCACGTCGTCTGATCCGTCGCGCCGGAGCCGAACGCGTAGCCGGTGAAGGTGAAGTGGCCGGCCCCCTCGTACGTGTAGCTGCTCGTGCGCAGCTGGCTCTGGTCGGGGAAGAAGAACTTGAGGGTGCACGTCTTGCCCGCGGCCGACTCGGGCACGTACAGGTTGAAGATGGTGCAGAAGTCGCCGGGCGTGATCTTGGGCGAGTAGACGGTGCCGTACGCCGTGTCCGGGTTGGATGCCGACACCGGGTAGATGCCGACGGGGAAGAGCCACGCGGCCGGGTCGGCCGGCAGGTAGCCGTCGGCGGGGCAGACGGGGTCGTCGCGCGCGCCGAGGTGCTGCAGGGGGGAGGCGGTGGCGAGGGAGAGGAGGGAGAGGCCGGAGAGGAGGGCGGTGGTGAGGGACTTCATCGTGGTGGTGGGTAGGGTAATGCTGTGTGTGAAATGTTAGGTGGACGAGAGACTCTTGCCGGGCTTGTGCTGGATTGACTGAGGCCTGGCTGATCATCTCAATTTATACGCTGCCCAGCTGTGCCAACGCCGCCAAGTAGGCATCAGTCGTGTGGCAATCCTCCGGAAAGGAGGCTAAAGTGGGCAAGTGTCAGCTATCCGATGCGCATCAGGAGAACTTCTGGAGATGAAGCAGGGTTGCAGAGAGAGCATCGCGGCTCTTTTGCTCTCAAGGGCTGTGGGTAAGCTGCGGGAGTCTGCATGCTGACCGTGTTGGCTAAGCTCTGCCCCGAAACGGACAAGGCTATTGTGACCAAGAACCTGGTAGGTCAAGCTTTCGTATCGAGACATGCTAGTGACGGTGATGGCGGCGGGGATCCGGCATTGTCATGTGGGGAATGCTGCTGTGTTCATGCAAGCCTGCCTTGCTGCACCGCTTTGTCGCGCACGAGTGAAGATAGATTGAAAGTCTCGCGAGGCACTTTGGCAGCGTGACTATCACTCCGAGACAAGTGCTGGGCTAAGCGCTGCGAGTATTCTGGAACCCGTCAACTGCGGGTTGCGCAAAAGAAAAAAGGCCCGACGATCACTTCACGTTCCGGGAGCTTCGCCTAGCCTTGCTGACCAGCATAACCATGGCGGGGTAGTAGGATTGTACGAGCGGACATTTGAATGGGGCATGGCTGGGGCGGAGACAGCTCCATGTTTGGAAATGTGCTCGCTGACCATCTGAGAGGCGGGGTGAAGGATGGGGCGGTGTTCCTGGCTGGAAGGAAGCAGTAAGCAGGCTAACTGGGATCAGCGATGAGCTGTCCCTGGCCGTGGCTTGGCTGAAGTAGCATTGCAGCAACGCTAGAGGCTATTCTTGGTAAGAAGGCTTCGGATCGAAGCCGAGAGCCGCTCTCATCGAGGCGCGCGCCACTTGGCAGCCACCAACACCCGGCACATCCCACGTGTGCCGCCCAATCCAGCCACGAAAGGCAAAGTCCCACTCTACTCAAAAAGGAAAGAGTAAAGAAATATACTTTTTCGTGCGTATCTTGGTCTTCAAGCCATCAACCTCATCATCTGCTCATGTGTATATCCAGGTCGCAAAAGCCTAAACACCCCCAATAAAAGGAGAGCCTCAATAACAAAAGTGATCAAACAACTATACGGCTTGAATCATGCAGCCCGATATGGAGGAAGGAAGAAAGCAAGCCCGTCCAAGTGTAGAGGATGGCTCTCTCACACGATGATACGCATAGCAAGGAACCACGCCATTGACTAAGCGCTGGCAGAATGATATTATCTACCACGGTGAGTAAGAACCAAAGTTAAATCAGGTCTTGAATATGTTTTAGTGTCTGGGGATTCGGTTCTGGGGCTATGGATTATGGTAATCGACGGCGAGGCAAATATATTCTCGCCCAGGACGGTAAGCTTCCAGACTCTGGCTGCAAGCCACGGTCAGTGTGGGATAGTGCAGAATCATGCTCACGGTACTTATGCAAGGCAGCGGATGCCAACGCCGCTCAGCGAGTTGAGAGCCTTTCCAACGAAGTAAGCAGTTTGAGTCTCGGCCCTCGACGCTTCGTCACTGGTCAAGAAAGCAGTAAGCCTTGCATGCAAGAAATACTTCACGTGAGCAAGAGCCAGAGCACCAGCCTTGCAATGCACGTCAGCAAAATGCATCCTTGACCACCACTCGCAGTCTGCAAAGCGCATGCAGCTATACGGGGTGCGAAGATGGAGACACTCGGTATGACAAGAAACATGACGAAAACGAGGCCGCGGATATACCTCATACGGACATGGCGCACCAGGCAATACATGTAGCTGACGATTTTCAGCTCAACCCGGGGACAGAGGTTGATCCTCTCGGGCTTACTTTCTCAGCGGCGAGCAGCGCATTCAGCTCGGCTCACTCTCTTTCCACACACTCGAGATGTCAAGATGGTGCTAGAGAGAAACGAGAAGAGAAGGGGGAAGAGAGAAGAAAGAAGACTCGAAGTGTAGGGCGACTCGTAAAATGTTTTCCATTCCAAGAACCTAGGCATCAGCCAGCGGCCCTTTACACCATCCAAAGTCTACACGGCACACCACGCATCAATGGCGGCTCAGGTGCTGAAGCGCATGCCTCCGTTCGCGCAGACGACGCTTCCAGTGCTCCACCCAGCCTCGGGACTGCATAGCATCACCACGACGCCCGCAATCTCCTCCTCATACGCCGGCCTCCCGCCGGCCTTGGGCGCCGCCTGGACAAACTCATCGCGGTCTATGCCCTTCCTCACGGGGGCCAACGGCGTGTTCTTCAACCACGGGTTGATCATGTTGAAGAAGTCCTCGCCATTCCCGGCATACATGTCCGTCGCGACCGGCCCCGGATTGACGCAATTGACCGTGGCGCGCTCGGCCAGCTCCCTTGCCCACGTCCGCGACATGGCCTCCAGCGCGGCCTTTGTGGCGCCGTAGATGCTCTGCCCGACGAAGCCCAGGCTGCTGCTCACGCTGCTGAGGCTGACGACGCGCCCCGAGCGGTCCGTCGGCAGGTGCGGCTCGACGGCCTGGACGAGCAGCAGCGGGCCGCGGACGTTGACGTTGAAGAGGCGCTCGAAGTGCTTGGGGTCCGTCTCGGCGACGGTCTGGTTGCCGGCGACGCCGGCGTTGTTGACGACGATGTCGACCTGGAACTTGCCCGTCTTGGGGTGCGAGAAGCGGTTTTTGGCCACGTCGACGATGTGCGCCGCGCCCTTTTCGCTGCCCAGGTCCGCTTGCACCGTCGTGGCGCGGATGCCGTGCGCGCGCTCGAGCGAGGCGGCTAGCTCTTGCGTCGGCTCGGCCGACTTGTCCGACGTGTAGTTCATGACGAGCGAGGCGCCTTTGCTGGCGAGGTTGGCGCAGATGGCGGCGCCGATGCCTGCGGCTGGTTAGCGATGGTGCGAGGTAGAGGGGAGCTGGGCAGTGTGTTCTACCCCGCGAGGCACCGGTGACAATGGCCAGCTTGCCATCGAGCTGGCGCAGGCCGGAGCCGCCGGAGAGGTTGGTGGATGCGGTTCTGCCGAATTCGGGGCGCGACATGGTTGTGCAGGGTGGGGTGGACAAGAGGTGAAGGGGAAGAGCGGTGCGGGGTAGGTAGGATGGCGGGGTACCTGGGTCGATTCTTCCTGCAGACGTCACGCCCACCGGAGTCGAGTCGCACGTTCCAGCTGGATGCAAAAATGTACATTCCTACAGTACCAGGTACCCACATGGACGAGGCTACTCAATTGATTGCATCAGGTAACCCAGACTTCTCATGATGCATCATGGCAAAGAGCGGCTCCCACACGGTGACTGAGCGCTTCGTCACTTCGCCATTCCCCATGTCCGGCAACTCGTAGAAATGCAGCTTATCGCCCGACGCTTCCACATTCTTGCCCGTCATTCCCGTCTCGTCGTCCAGGAACAACCTGTACGCCCTCAGCACCGTCTCGACCGGAGTGAGGCTGGACACAAAAAACCGAATCAGCTCCCGTCATCCCGTAGGTACCTAAGAGGGTAGGCAAATACATCATTCCAAAAAAAAAAAAAAAGCAGCAGCGTCGACGGGAAAAGGACCTCAAACGCACTCACCATTCCGCCGACACCGCCTCAATCATCTCCCGCGGCACAATCGGCGTGTCCACGATGCCGGGATGCACGACGTTGACCGCGACGCCATGCCGCCGCATCCACACGGGCGCCGCCGCGCGCACGAACTGCGCGACCGCCGCCTTGGCGCCGCAGTACTCCGGGTACGTCGGGTGCGGGAACACGGCGGCCACGCTGCCCGTCACCACCACCTTGCCGCCCCGCCCCGGCCCCGGCGCCGCCGCCGCGTTCTGCCGCATGAAGTGCACCGCCAGCCGCGTGCCGTACACCACCCCCTTCCAGTCGGCGTCGGTGCACGCGAGGTCCGGCGCGGGCGGGACGTCGTCGATGTTAGTGGTGGTAGTAGCAGCAGCACCGCCGTCTAGCAGGTACGCCGACGACTGATCCACGATGCCCGCGTTGGCGCAGAGCGCGTCGATGCGGCCCCAGCGCGCCCACACGGCCCGGAACATGGCCGCCTGCGAGGCGTACGATGAGACGTCGGCGGCGAAGAAGTGCGCCCTGTCGTCGTCGCCGGCGTCGTCGTTGAGCGAGGCGGCAATCTGCTCGCCGGCCGAGGCGCGCCGCCCGACGACGGCGACTTTGTAGTTGCGCGAGACGAGGTCGCGCGCGAGGTCGATGCCGATGCCGGACTGGTGGCTTTGGGGTCAGTACCGCGGTGGTGGTGGCGGCGAGATGGGTTGGAGGGGCGGGGAGCAGGCGTACGGTGGCGCCCGTCACGATGGCTACTTTCTTCTGTACGGGTCTGGAGTCTCCCATTTTGGCAGCAGCGCTTTTGGGGAAATGGCTGGGAATTCCATCTTCGCAACGTGCTTGTCGGGATGTATTTCAAGAGCTAGGCCTTCGCTGAGCATTGGGTTCCAAAAGCAGACATGCATGGAGTAGTCAGCATGACTGATGAACTCCTACACCGTCACCCATTGTTTTGGTCAAGGAATCTCGGCAAGCGTGTTTTGGAGGGCAGCCGGCAGCGGCAGGCGCCAGGGGAGATTTATCGGAAGACCCATTAACGAAGACCCACCTAGTAATGGCCCGACGATCTTTCCCCTTTACTACAGTCACTACATGGATTACAACATGTTTTCGTCATTGCCTTCTTTGATGCGGCGATGCTGCGGAGCTGACTTGCGAGCTGACAGCATGATGTCAAGGGATTGACGGCATTTCCAGATTGACTCAAGGAGATTTTGATTAGCTCAAGAAAGCCATCCGTTGGAGCCACCATGCCTACATCGATCGTAGAATGGTGGCGCTTTCCAAAATGCGATGCTAGAATGATCCTGGTGCACATCGTATTTTGTCATTTGGACATTCGCCATCATATCGATGCTGTCGAGTCAAAAGGATAGAATCTTCTGCGTTGAAGCACATGGAGAGCCGTCTCAAGTACGTCAGCCTCGGCGCACATTCATCGTCAAGTTTCAGACTCCACTGAGAGCATTGCAAGCTGAAAGGCTGGGGTTTTTACATCTTGCGGATCCAAAGAGGGATATTGAGGTTGAGGTTGAGGCGTATGCAGGGAGTAAGCGGAAGGAGTGGGGGTCAACTGCGAACACTTCTCAGCGTGGGTCGCGACACCGTAATGCAATCCTCAGGTTTCTCGGAAGGTGCCACAAAGCTCATTCGGATTAGGCTCGTCCCGCTTTGCGGCTGGATCATCCACAGGGTTCTCCGCAGTTTGTGTAACAGAGGGATCCATGTGAAAAGATTAACTTTTACAAGGGGTCGATGAAGATTCGAGTAAAAGACGCTACAAAAACGGGCACTTGAGTCAATCATCCGGGCATAGCTATGCGCTTATGTGCCCTCCAGTAAGACCCGACTGTCTATGTAGTTGTGCATCAACACCCTTGAGCAAAACACCTTTGCAACATGACCTCGTTTGATTCATCCAGATTGAAGCTCTCTGATTCTGACATGTGTCTAGAACTTGGCGTCCTTTCCGCTACGGTAACACAACCATGGACATCAGTTGAGGGTTGAGTCAAAGCGCACTCCGCGATTCATGTAGGCAGGAGATCTGCAGTGCGTGATGAAGGTTACCTAGCGGCGGGCCGCCCTCGCGAGCCGGGCCACCCGTCATTTCCAGCCGGCGGGACACCCGCGTGCTTTACCCGATCGCACGGGTGGCGTTTTGTGAGCTTCATCGCCTGTGGCCCTGGTTTGAGTGTCTGGCCGCCACCGTTGTGCATGCTCTGTACTCCGAGTTCCATGTCGACCGCACCGCGGAAGAAAAGGGCACTTGACCGCCCTGATCGCAACACTCTGCTGTGCCACAGCGGCCAAAAATCTTTTCCCTCGGTCAGCCCGTGGCATGTGGGGGCGGCCAGGCGGGAAGCGCGCAAGGTGGGTTGCGCGATGCCAGAAAGGGAACATGGTCCCCTCGTGCGGCGAGGTTAGTCTCGTTCTGACTCGCTCCACGACCACGTAGTAGGTGGCGTAGCACCTGTCCATTATCTTTCGTCGAATCTCTCCTCCTGCCCAGCGGCGGACGCCGCCTTGACAAGCCGCTACGCAGAGCCGTGGTGCGTGATCAGCCCAGAAAGTCATATTCTGATCCGAAAATGCTCTTCAAACGCTACCTCATTCGGCCGTTGCTCCGCTCTCTCTTCTTGCAGTTCTCCGCTCTTGGTCGCCTCGAGCAGTCTACCTCGAGCACGTGCTTGTCGCTCTTCGCATTTATCTCGTCGTCTCCGCGTCTTTCACTTGGCTATTCTCTACGCCCCGCTTCCAGTTCGACCCCAGTCCTGCAGTCATGGCGATCGCAGGCATAATGGAAGAGCCGAAGGATGCGCTGAACGACGGCAAAGCGCTGGCCAATCCCACCGAAAAGGACATCGAAGGCTCGGTGCCTGAGTCCACCCCTGCACCTTCGGAGCTGGAACCGGTGGTGACACTTAAGACGTGGATCGTTGTTTGCGTAAGGAACTGCAACCCGCCCCGAGCCGGGCATCACTGACGATGCATCACTCAGTTCCTGTCCTTCGGGTACGGTCTATGCTTCTGGCCTGTCCCCACAGCAGCGGCTGTCGGAACTCTCGTGTCGGCTGACTTCGGGCAACCCAATGCCTACGTGTGGTTCGTCCCAGCCTGGACCATCTCTGTCACCATCTCGTTCATGATTGGAGGAGCGAACACGGATCTTCTGGGACGGCGCTGGTTTCTCGTGGGCGGCAATCTCGTAAGCTTGTCGTGCTGTTCCCGTTGGCAAGTACCTAACGCACTGCAAGCTCTGTGTCGTAGGTCATCTTATTGCGGGGGCTTCCAAACAAACGGGAAACCCCAACATGATCACCGCCGGGATGGCTTTGGCTGGGTTCGGCGGAGGGTTCTGTCAGGTTCGTTGATCCCGCCCCCGCGTGCCCTGCATGGTCTCCACAGTGGGCTACAGACAACCAAGGCAGAAGCAAGGAACCTGACATGCAATCTCCTCGCAGATGGCAGCATTCGCCCTCCCGGAGCTCCTCCCCAACAAATGGCGACACATCGGCATCATCATCGCCGACGGCACCGTCTACATAACCATCCTGATCGCGCCCATCACCGCACGCTACAGCTACGAGTTCGCCAACTGGGAGTGGAACTTCTACGCCCCCGCCATCTTCCAATTCGCCTCCTTCCTCGGCCTCTTCTTCCTCTACTTCCCGCCCGCACACCCATCCGGCCTGCCCCTCCTCCAAGCCCTCAGAAAAATCGATTACATCGGTGAGTCCTCCCGGCCCCTGCCTCTTTCCCTCCCTCCCGCCCTCCTCCCTCCCCCCCTCCTCCACTCACTAACCAACCCCCCTCCCCACCCGCAGGCATCCTCCTCTTCACCACCAGCACCGTCCCCATCCTCACCGGCATCGTCTGGGCCGGCATCCACCCCGCGACCTCTCCCCACGTCCTCGCCTCCCTCACCAGCGGCTTCGCCCTCCTCCTCCTCTTCGGCCTCTGGGAAACCTACGGCCAGACCCCTCACCCCCTCGCGCCCACGCGCATCTTCGCCGCGGGCCGCGGTCGCGACTTCACCGCGCCCGCGCTCGCGCTCAGCATCACCAACATGTTCTACTACTCCAGCAGCATCCTCTGGCCGACGATGACGACCGTGTTCTATACGAGTGGCGGCGCCGATTGGGTCCGCGCGACGGTGCTGACGCTGCCGCAGGGGATGGCGATTTGTGGCGGGGCGGCGGGGTTGGCGGCGTTTGGGGCGCGGATTCATGGGGTGGGGATCGGGTGGCGGTGGCAGTTGGTCGCGGCGACGGTGGTGGTGGTGGTGTTTGGGGCGTTGTTGGGGCTGGCGACGCCGACGAATATGGGCGTCATGTGTGCGTTTTTGGTGGTGTCGCAGACGGCGTTTGCGTGGGCGGTGCCGTTGAGTATCATGTTGTCGCAGTTGGGGGTGCGGCATGAGGATTTGGGGATCAGTGGGGGGGTGTCTGGGTCGTTGCGGTTTGCGGGGAGTGCAGGTATGTGTGTGCCACGTACGGCTGGAGCTGGCTGGCTGGCTGGCTGGCTGACTGACTGGCTGACTGTGTGATTGTTGTATAAGTCGCGACGACGGTGTATCAGACCATCTTCAACAACGAGGTCGCCAAGTGGACGCCGAAGCTCGTGGTGCCCGCCGCGCTGGACGCCGGGCTCGACCAGGCGCGGTCCGCGGAGCTGCTCGCCGTCGTCGGCACGTCGCAGCTCGCGACGGCGTCCTTCTCGCCCGCCGTGGTGGCCGCGGCGTCCGAGGCGCTCAAGTGGGCGTACTGCAAGGGCATCTTCGTGGTGTCCATGTCCTCGATGGGGTTCGGCATCGTTGCCATCATCGCCTGCCTGATGTGCAAGGACGTCGAGTCCAAGATGACGAATACGGTGAGTGATTGGTCTCGTTGCTCTCCCTTTCGCCGTGGTAATGCTGACTTTTTCCTTTTGCCAAGATTGATGTGTATCTTGAGAATGACGAGTTTGCCCATAGGAACAAGGTTCATTAGATCATCTCATCTGCTCAGGTAATTGGAAGCAAAGAAAAGGGGATAAAAGCAGGATGCAAGCGGTGGGGATATATCTACATATATTCATCCGCCATGTCCGAAAGTTAGCGTAAACTATTGTTATAGGAAGGCTAGGGAATAATTTAATACAAGTTATAGTTGCAAGGAACGGATGGAACGCGAGAACGAGGTGAGTGCTATAGCCCTATCGCTATACTTGCACGTGACTCTCGTTCGGGTGTTCTCTTCCCAGGCGCTGTCTCTTTTACTGCCTTGGCAATGCTGTGGAGCCGGGATACAATCCACCGTCAAAGGTCGCTTGCGGTAGACATATGCAGCGGGACTCGTTCAGCGTGCCATGCCACGTGATGTCGTGAGACTGGCGTGTTTCATCGCATTTCGTATCGACACTTCTTCTCGCCGGAGCAACACGGACGTGGGTGGTCCTGTCCCCGTTGTCGTCGGACCGGTGTGCCGTTAGTGAGGCCGGCTATTTCCGGATTTGAAGCCGGTCGCCCTTCTCCGTTCGATTTCGAGTCTTTGTTTCCTCTGGCCGTGCCTGATTGGAGCTGGGCGTTGTTTCGCTCGGCGTTTCGGCCATCTATGCCAAACTTCTGCCCGGCTTGCCGCTGCGCTCGCCCCTGAATGGTGACTCGTCTTCTCGACAGCCAAGCCTCCGTGCTCACATGTCTTCCAGAGCGATGCTTGTACACTTTCGGCACATACCGGCTTGGTGCAACTACTATAAGCTTTTCGCGGCACAATAGGGTGAGGGAACCGGCCCGAGCGGCGTGGCCATGATACCGCCATAGATTTTCTTGATGACCCCGGCCCTGGCTTCCGCTGCCACAGTACGGAGACGACGCGGAGTTCTTCCGCCGTGACGCAAAGGAGAGCAGCGAGTAATTCAGGAACCCGCTGTTTGGTCGACCGCCCTTAGACACTATATATTCATTCAAGTCTCCCTTTAATGCCGTCTGCATCGCCAGTCACTTCAGCCCGTCTGCAAGACATCCTCTCCTTCCATTCCTTCTTTCAACCGCAAAATGCGTCTCTCAATCTGCCTGGCCACGGCCACGGCTGCCCTTTCTCTGGCAGCACCGTCCAAGCAACGCCGTCAAGACAAGTTCCTGTGGTTCGGCATCAACGAGAGCGGTGCAGAGTTCGGCGAGTCTTCGTATCCCGGGGTTTACGGAACGGACTACATCTGGTACGACATGGACACGATCGACACGTTCATTGAGAAGGGCATGAACATGTTCCGCCTGAACTTCGCCATGGAGCGGCTGATCCCCGACACGCTCACCGGCGAGCTCGACTCGGCGTACATGGGCAACCTGACCAGCAACATCGAATACATCACGGGCAAGGGCGCGTACGCGATGATCCAGCCGCACAACTACGGGCGCTACTACGGCGAAATCATCACCGACACGGCGGGCTTCAAGGCGTGGTGGAAGAAGGTGGCGGCGCCGTTCGCCGACAACGAGCTCGTCGTCTTCGACACCAACAACGAGTTCCACGACATGGACCAGTCGCTCGTCGTGCAGCTCAACCAGGCCGCCATCGACGGCATCCGCGAGGCCGGCGCCACGTCGCAGTACATCACGCCCGAGGGCAACAGCTGGACCGGCGCCTGGACCTGGGTCTCGTCGGGCAACTCGGACACCATGGGCGCCCTGACCGACCCGGCCACCAACGACACGTCCAAGCTCGTCTTCCAGATGCACCAGTACCTCGACTCGGACGGCAGCGGCACCCACGAGGAGTGCGTCAGCGCCACCATCTTCAGCGAGCGCCTGCAGGCCGCCACCCAGTGGCTGCGCGACACGGGCAACAAGGGCCTGGTCGGCGAGTTCGCCGCCGGCGCCAACGACCAGTGCATGGCCGCCGTCAAGGACGGCCTGCAGTACCTCAAGGACAACAGCGACGTCTGGGTCGGCCACCTGTACTGGGCCGCCGGCCCGTGGTGGGGCGACTACATGTACAACATGGAGCCTCCGAGCGGCACCGCCTACACCTACTACCTCGACACCCTCGTCCAGTACGCTTGAGCGGACGGATCGAGCATCCCGAGGGAAGCCATGAGCCCGGCCGGCCATCTCATGTGCATACATAGCTCTCAGTTCCTGTGTAAATATTCAATGCAACTTGTCGTGCTTTCACTCATCTCATGCCGGTGAAACTGTCCAAGCCCACTTCAACAATTCAAGCAAGAGAAATCAATCCTTAATGTGGTCAGACGAAGTACAATGTGGTTGCTCAGCGGTTGATGCTGTGAAGCCTTGAAGCCTTGGTGCCTTGATGCCTGATGCTGGGATGATTATGATGCTACTCTTCTTGCAGCCCTTGGTCTAGACTCAATGGCGGCGTCACTTTACCGCCAGACTGGCACTGCGTTCTGAACACAGTTACATGCTAGTACTATACCATCGCCTTATCGTCAGTGCATGCGGGGTCAGCCAGGGGTCGCAACAGCAGCAAAACGGACGTCTCGCACACGCTTGGATCGAAAGGAAGATAATTGCGGGCCTGGATAGGGAACATCCGTCTGTATTAATCATCAGACTCTCCACGTCCACGGCACAAGCTGCGATCTTCGACATTCGTGCTTGCGACTGCAATATCCTAAAGCTTCAACCACGTCTCCCGAAGTTTACCCTCGGCCGATGCCCAGGTCATGTCGTAGCCGGACATATGCGGATGCAGCAACAAAACGGATTTGAAGCTCTTAACCCCGCCGGAAGCATAGACCAAGGGCCATGGTGGTGTACGCACGTCATAGTATTTAAAGGCCTCCATCGCTGAGCCCCTCCTCAGTCAACCTTCATCCACAGCACTCTTTCAACGTACATACCAGCAAGAGTACAGACAGCAATCGACCCTTCGAACATGGCTTTCCCCCCAGCTGCCACGCCGAAGACGGCTCTCGGTTACCACCGCATCCTGTCGCCGTCGGCAGGCGTGAGGGTCTCGCCCCTCTGCCTCGGCGCCATGAATTTCGGCAACGCCTGGTATACACCTGCCAACAACCCCCCCTGTCGAAGCATCCTCGTCGATTCTTGCTGCTGACATCAACACCACCGCAACAGGGAGGCGATCATGGGCAAGTGCGACAAGAAGACGGCCTACGAGATCCTCGACT